>NC_056747.1:416939187-416991687 GCF_019279795.1 Protopterus annectens | reverse complement strand
CTGGGACCAGTGAGGATACTTAAGACATCCTGGGGGAGTCTTTGCTGTCCCACTTCAAGCCGGGAGAGGGCGGTCTTATTTTTATGACCTATCCCTGTTTCACCTTACCCCCATCCCGCTCAGAACCTGTGTCTGGCTCAGTGGAGTGGGTGGGCAATGGAGACATGCCAGCTCAGCCATATTTCCACCCTTTTCTCCATTTGGACCACAACTCCCAGTACAATGGCTCTAGCCTCCACCATGGATCATCACAGGAGATGCCCACAGGACCGTCTTCCCCCAAAGGATAATAATGCCCATCACTCTCTCCCTGCCTGTCAGTCACCAGAGCTGCTAATCAAAACGGACTCAGCTGGGGCGTAGTCAGGACTTTATCCTTCTATGCAACTGGAGTGCCAACTGCTGTCTTGCATTTGGTGAACACTCAGGGAGCCATGGTAAGACCAAATGGCAAGGTTCTGAACTGGTACTGATTGGCTTGTAAAAGAAGTACTGGAACCCGCTCAACATTTTGGCCAATACATTTATTCTGGTTTTGTCAATACCTTGTTCTCTCAACAAACTTTCTTGGAAGAAAGATAAGCCCTCCGTATGTGATATTGTAGAAAATAAGTTTACCTTAAAATTCCTAAGTCTCGCTAAACAGTGCCATGAGTCTTAGAATATGCGGAATACCCGCTATAAGTTTCTTGGTCATATGGTTGACAAATGCAGCCAGAGGTTCAGTTTTCAAGCCCCTGCTGCCA
Source organism: Protopterus annectens (assembly GCF_019279795.1). Taxonomy (NCBI): domain Eukaryota; kingdom Metazoa; phylum Chordata; order Ceratodontiformes; family Protopteridae; genus Protopterus; species Protopterus annectens. Next base: position 416,990,941 of record NC_056747.1, on the reverse strand, counting down.
CAATAGGTCTAAATGGTTATTTAGACATTTGTGGATCTTGGGTATCCCGAAGAACACGGGCGTGATAGGGTATTTTACAGAGAGATACTTAAACACATCCTCATTAATGGCTCCTTGGAATAAAGCATCTAGCAGAAATAAATCAATCTTAGCACATGCTACATTAATTTCGTTTTTTCGTCACTCTGCTATAGGTGAGGGGGTCATTCAAATCTCATACATTTTAAGCATATAATAATAACTTACGTATCATGAAGCCAGACAAAGGTGGGAGCACAGTGATTATGTCATATTATGATTGTGTGTTTAAAATTGTATGAGATTTTGAATGACCCCCTCACCTATAGCAGAGTGACAAAAAAACGAAATGAATGTAGCATATGCTAAAATTGATTTATATCTGTTAGATGCTTTATTCCAAGGAGCCATTAATGAGGATGAATTTAAGTATCTCTGTAAAATACCCTATCACACCCGTGGTCTTTGGCATACCAAAGAGCCACAAATATCTAAATAATCCACCATTTAGACCTATTGTGGCAGCCAGGGGCACGAAAACCGAACTTCTGGCTGCATTTGTCGACCATATGACCAAGAAACTTATAGCGGGTATTCCGCATATTCTAAAAGACTCATGGCACTGTTTAGAGAGACTTAGGAATTTTAAGACTAGTAGCACTTTTTCACTTCTCACCACTGATGTGGTAAACTTATTTTCTACAATATCACATACGGAGGGCTTATCTTTCTTCCAAGAAAGTTTGCTGAGAGAACAAGGTTTTGACAAAACCAGAATAAATGTATTGGTTGATTTAATGGAATTGGTTTTGTTGAATAATTTTCTAAGTTTTAAAGGTGAGCTCCATCATCAAACCTCCGGAGTAGCTATGGGGGCTATATGTATTACTCAGTTGGGAGGTGATATATGTGTTCCAGTCCCAGTTTAAGTCTAAGATTCTACTTTGTTGTAGATTTTTAGATGATATTCTGACCTTGTGGGATGTGGGATATGAGGCAAATATGTTTGTAAAATATTTAAATAGTACAACTTCATTTTTAAAGTTTACAAGTACATGGCATGAGAGTGAAATAGATTATCTTGATATTCACTTGAAAAATGATGGTGGTATACTAAGCAGTAGCATCCATAGGAACAAAACCTTTTCCAATTCACTGCTTCATTATAACAGTTGCCATCCCTACCATCAGAAGAAAGGAATAATTAAGGGACAGATGGGTAGATTACCAAGATTGGTTAGTGATGAGAATATTTTAAGCATGAAATATACAAGTTAGTGGGAATGTTTTAGAAAGAGGTTATCCCCTTAACTTGGTGCTAAAAGTCAGAAAGGAAATAATTTCTAAAAGGGGCACACATTTTCAACCTATCTTGTGTGTTCTGGGTCACAATACTGTCATGCACCTAACTCAACTACAAAGACGATTGACCATGGTAGTATAATGGTTTTGCGATATAACCATTTAGCCCCAGCACTGCAAACAGTTATTAACAATGCATGGAATATAAGTTTTAATGAGCAAAGTAAAGCAGTCACTGGTTCCAAACCCATAATTACCTATAGCAGAGGAAAAAAAAAACATGAAGAGTATTTTGAAAGCACCTAAGAAGAAAAAGCAGGTGTCTGTAATGTACAAATGTGGTACATACAAATTTTGTAAATTCATCAATGATGGGCCTTATGTTTCTGTTATGGGATATGACAGAACTTTATCCTGCCCTGGTAGATGTAGTTGTAATACTACAATGTTAATATACGTTACTATGTGTATCAGTTGTAAAAGTTACTATGTGGGAATGACTACACAGAGACTAAAGGACGGGATAGCTGAACACACAAGAGCAATTAGAACTAGAAATCAGCACAATGCACTTTACATACACAGTATATCAGGTATTAATTAAAAAACATTTTTTTTTTGTTATAGGTAAGGTGTTTCCATGTGAGAGAGGGGAGTGATTCCAAGTTAAAATTAGAAAACTTAGAAATGAAATGGTAATTTGGACAATGCTATGTGCCCACCAGGGCTCAATGAAAATACTGCCATTTTACCTATATTAAAAACAAAAGCATTAACTAGGTGATGAATGTTCATATGCATTTATTTTCATTAAAAGTAACTATTTATTGTTTACCTAAGTGTTAGCATTATGACAGATTTTTAACAGCATTACAGATTGTTTTAATATTTAGCATTTGACAGAATTGATTTTATTTAAACATCAGTTTAGTTGGATATAAGGAAAAAAGTATTTTATGGTTAAAAGCCAATATTTTTATTGACATTTTTCTTTTAATGTGTACCCGTTTTAAGGTATTTTGTGTTTAGGAAATGTATAGGTGTGGCAAAGTACATATTTGTTTCTAGTACTTGACTGGTTACACTTTGATGATGCTCATCTTTTTATATGCACTTATCAGTTCCCACTCAACTCTGAAGAAGCCATTGTATATTGGTGAAAGCACTTACTGTGTGGGACTTTTTGTCTAACATTTTGTTTCATGACATTAAAGTGGAAGAAATTGCAGCTGCTTGGGTCTTTTTTTGTTTTTTGGTATTGTTATTGCATCAATTTTATGAATGCACAGATAAGCAACTAGACTGGTAGGGTCTGTATCACATTGTTGAAGTTTTACAACTTCGAACGCTATATGGTCGAACTCATATGTTCAAAGTTGTAAAACTTCAAAAACTTAAAAAAAAAAATTTAAAAAGTACCTGACGGTTGTAAGGAGGGAGGGCAAGTCCCCTGCACCCCTCACACTCTCCACTCTTTAAATATACCAACTCCGAAATCGTGCTACAGTGTAGTAAAGGCAAATCTTCCCTTTCCGCAGTGTACTGCATTGCAGTGCAGTCTCGGAGTTAGTATATTTAAAGAGCGGGGGGTGCAGGGGTGCTTGCCCCCTGCTTACAACCGCCAGGTTATTTATTTATTTATTTTTAAGGTTTTCGAAGTTTTACAACTTCGAACATATGGGTTCAACCATATAGCGTTCAATGTTGTAAAACTTTGACAAGGTGATATAGACCCAGACTGGTATTTCACAGAAATAGTTAACTGAAAGGTCACATCATGTGTATATTCCAAACCTGCCCATAAGAAAGTAACCTAGGCCTTTAATAGTAAAGGTGAAATCTTACCAGAAGAAGTTGTTGATTCTGACAAAACTGTAGCAGGACAAAGTACTAAACATGGGAGACAGTAGTGTGTTATTTTAGAAAATGATTACTCACTCGTACACCATACAGAAGAGGAGCAAATTTATTCCACTAATCAGAGAATGTCGAGAAGCAGGCGTGAGATTCAAGCTGCTGCATCCAACGATCTTCAGAATATGCTTTCCTGAGGGTCAAAATAATTTTTTGATGCAGAACGTGCTAAGAAGGAAATACACAAGTTTGCCCAGCAAAAAGTGAGCTATGAAGCAGAAGGGGATTCTGCTTCTGTTTTTTTCTGGTAATACAGCCAATACTGAGATTGTGCCAGTGAAACCTTTTCCAATGTTTCAATGGAAAATGTTTGAGACAGAAAAAAGCACAAGAGTTGACTAGAACTGGGAGTACATTGGAAATTAAGCAGATACTGGATTTCAGAGATGGACATCAACAAGAACAAAACCAGCAACTTGGAAATTAACAAAAGTGGGATTACAAAGCATTAATTATATTTACGAAACTTGACAGAACAAAAAAAAAACCCCTGAAAATATTAGTCTTTTTTTTTTGATATGTAAGACTCCAAAGCATGTCTCCTATTTTGTGTCATTAATGTTTGATAGAACATTTCATCATCTAATCAAATCGAACCATAGTAGAAGCTAAAATTCCCACCATCTGGAAAATATCCTATGTAATCCCACTTCACAAAGGAGGCAGCTCTACTGAATTCTCCAATTAAAGGCCAATAGCTGTACTCTCTCCACTTGCAAAGATTACGGAAAAATGTATTCATAGACAACTCATGCACAACCTAATCCAGAATCACCTAATGGCAGACACTAAACAGATTCCATCCTCATCACAGCACTACTTCAGCTCTCCTAGCCTTTATCAACACCATAAACCATAATCGCAACAATAATTATATATCCTCCGCCCTCTTCTTGGATCTTTCTAAGGCATTCGATATGGCTGATCACCAACTTTTAATCCACACCCTGCAAACATTCTGTCTAGATACTAGAGCCCTTCAATGGTTTCAATCCTACCTGAATGGTCGACAGCAGGCGGTCCTCTGGCAGAACAAACTCTCTAACCTTCTACCAAACACCCTTGGAGTACCACAAGGCTCTATACTAGGGCCCTTGCTGTTCTCCATCTTCATTAATGACCTTTATACTGTCATCCCAAAAGTCAGCTGTATCCAATATGCTGATGACTCTACTCTGATTTGCTCAGCCACATCTCCAGTAGAGTTATGGTCAGCTACCCAGACCACCTTTAATACAATAGAAAACTGGCTTTCTGAACGTCGTCTGATCCTAAATCCCAAAAAAACTAAAATGCTGTTATTTTCACCAACACGTAGGTCTACCGTTTTCACCTTTACCATAAATTCAAATGATGGCACAATAATCTCCCCCGACCCCTCTACAAAACTATTAGGTGTCATCATAGACAATCTAAAATTCGACCTACATGTTACCCAAACTATCAAAACCATCAATAAAAAACTAGGGTCACTTTACAGAATAAAAGCCTTCCTAGCCCCTCCAGCTAAAATTGCCATAGCTCGCTCTCACCTTCTTTCAACCATTCTGTATGCATCCCCTCTACTCTCGAATTTAAACAAGACTGCCCTTAAACTCTCAATTTGCCAGGTTTGCCACTGGGCTGCCTTTTAGGAAACATCACTGCATCAATCTAAATCAGATTGGGTGGCTTGAACTACCCAGCCTAATCCAGTATAACCAACTGATTATGGCCTATAAAATCCTCTATAATCCGGACAATACTCCTGCACTTAAAAATATTATCACCCCCTATAACAATCCTAGACCGCTTCGATCCTCTAACAAACTACTAATTCAGACTAGCAAAATTAATAGCACAGCCGGTGACTCTCTCTCTGCAAACTCTAAGTAGATCCTGGAACTCTCTTCCAGCTGATATTACCTTACTTTCCACTTTAGGTCACTTTAAAACTAGACTCAGACAACATTTGTCACTTAACTGGCTATGTCAATGTATCAAGCCTAGCTAACTCTCTCTAGAATGTGTAAAAATCCATTAACCAGTTTACTGTGTAATTTAATTTTATCCTGACTTGCGCTCAGGATTAACTCTAACCTGTGGAACTTGTTTAACTTGCTTACTTATGTAATCTCTGTAAATAGTCTGTTTGTAATATGTAATGCTGGTATTATGTAATGCTGTATATGCTTACCCTTGGAGCTTTTCTCCCCGGGACTCCACTGAAAATGGACATGCATCCAGTCGGACTATCCAGGTCGACAAATGTAAAATAAATAAATAAATAAATTTAGGCGAGGGGAAGAGGACGGAAAGAATTAACTACAAGTAAAACAAAATGTTGTTCTTAACAATAATATCTTTATAATGCATGACATAATCTGCATGCTATAAAGCTTTCTCAGATATTTTCGAGAATAATAGGGATGTTAAAGTAAACAGGTGCTTGTTTTTTTTCCTCCTCCTTTCTGTTTGCACAGTTTTAAGAAATGTACGCACTGCAATGTAAAAAAAAAAAAAAAGAAAGAAAAGTCTGGTCAAAAGAGCATGCTATAATAAAACTGATGTGCTTTTTCTAACCCTTGCATAGGGGAATGACTGGATTAAGGCCCTTGGCTTGATATAGTAACAAGTTTTAAGGGGAATCAAATAAATAAAAACAAGCAATGAATAATAAAATGTTTTCCTCTAGCAATTAAATGAGGTAACCATATATCTGGTTCTCATGTCTCTATGGAGACAGAGATCATCTCATAAGGGGCAATGAAAACAGAACACTTCTTTCTTTCAAAGGCTTTCAACAGCTAGGAGAAAATGTTTTCTGAAAGCATTCAAGTGCTTTTCCAATCTGGAAGAAGAATAAAGTCAATATAAAAATGGATGGCACTTAGAAGCACAGGCTGTAGCATGCATCTTAGCATGGATAACATTCCTTATAGGCTAATGCAAATTTGTGAGTGTAGCTGTCAGTCTGGAACAATTGCTCCAATTAGGAGGGTTAAACCAGCATTTGAAATGTACATAGTTGTGTGTTAGGATGGAGTTAATATGTTTTAGTGGTCTTTTGGTGTTGTGTTTAAGGGTTTTCACTAAAAAAGTTTTGTAAGATGTGACAGATTCAAATGGATATGACAAGAAACGACTGTATAAAAGATCAACCTGACAAACATTACTGTATACATGTAAAACAAAAGCTGGAACTAGTTAAAAAAATCTACACATAGCAGGTGGGAATAACTTCTTAATACAGTAACAACACTTTCTATATTATTTTTAAATGTAAATGATCGCACAGATTACTAGAATAGTAAACTGTATTAAAAAATGTAGAGTGCGAACAGTTATGCTACAGGAGACATTTGGCAAGAAATGAGCATGTGAATTTGATCAGGAAAGGTGTTCAGGATGCTTATTCAGGGAAATATCTGTGACAAATGAAAAGGGGATTAGTTATTTTAACAGCAAAAGGATATTTGATGGTGATAGAATTGGATGAAAAATACAACAGCAGATTTGTGGTACCAAGGGGCAAATGGCAATGAAAGAGGATTACACTGGCACGTATTTATATTCCACCTAAAACAATATACTAGAGTTTAAGAAAATTCTGGAAGAAATAATTAGTTTTCAGCAGGGAATACAACCTATAGATGGGGATTGAAATTTGATTTGCAGCAATGAGGATGTATCTAGGGGCCCCAGTAGTGAAAATATTTGGCATGGAAAATGTTAATTCAGTAGAAGGAGTTCAGTGTGAATTTATATTCCCCAAGATTCAAAAACTGGGCTTGGCTAGACAGAACTTATTTTTCACAGAAACGTGCATTTAATTAAAAGTTTTGATACACATCCAATAACTATTTCAGATCACTCTCCAATAATAACGAAAATAAAAATGCAGGGCAATGAAATAAAAATGAGACACCGGCGCTTTCCCACCTATCTGCTGAAAAGAGGAATTTAAGGAATTGGTACTGGGAATTATTCAGAAAAAATTAAAGTGGAGTTTAAAAAATAGTGTGGAAATAAAGGGAGATGTGGTTAAGAAACAACAAGTATTTAGAGGGACTGACAAAGGTTAAAGTATTGCAGAATAGGGGAACTCTCACAGAACAAGAAGAGGAGCAATTGTAGAATGTTAAAAAAAAGGATTACCACAATAATATGCACGAGTTTAGAAAGACTGCAGTTAAACAGTCTTTCTTAACAAGAAACATATTTATTAAATCACATATGACATAGGCATTCTTACATTTACATAAATGAAAACAAATCATCCTGACACAATTCTAGTTGCATACATTATACATTACAAATCACACTGACACAATTGTTGTTGTAAACATTATACATTACTTATAATCTATCCAGTCATTGTCAATCATTACATAGCTCATGCAAATCTTGCCTTCTTTTAAACCTTGTTCCTCCTGTGCATGTATTGTTCCCTCAATTCCCACGTTTCATATGTAATTTGCTCCTACCCTTTTCTAAAGATACCAATTCCAGTTGTTTTATCTCTGTTACTATATTCGCTACTTCTAGCAAAGTTGGTTTAGATTTTGATTTCCATTTTCGAGTAATTGCTTTTTTGGCATCCACCATAATTAGACTTGGCAAGGCCTTACTATGTCTAGGCAATTCCAATTCTGTATCCTAGCTCAAAAAATAATTTCCTTAGTTACAACAATTTGCTCATCCAGTACCTTTGACAAAGCAGTCTGCAGGGAATCTTTAAAGTCTTACCACAGTCTAAAATGATGTAGAAAACAACAACACACTGCCAGGTGTCCAGGTATCTCTATACAAGAAGACAAGGTATTCTCCAAAATATTCTTATTTAATAAAGCACCAAATTTTCTCCTAGCACCTCGGCATATAGCCTTTACAGAATTAGAACTGAGTAAAAACAAAAAACACACTTTTTTATACAGATCGTTTGTCTTTCGGCTTTTCCTGGTAAGGGGTCGCCGCACTCCAGTCTGCTAATGATTGGCAGTAGATTTTTACGAAATGCCGAGGTGCCAGCTTGACGCTCAACCTTCAACGAAGGCATGCCCATTTACACTCGCATGTCTTTCGAACGCTACCCAACCACGGGGAGGACATGCAGACTCCACACAGAAGGCACTCAAGCCCAGCAGAGAATCGAACGGGAGAACCTCTTGTTGTGAAGTAACAACGTTAGAGCTGTACCACCATGATTAATTAACATCAATTAAACATAATTAGATCATTAAATACCACACTACTTAAATAAAAACCTTCCATCTACATTCTAAGTCCAAACCCCGGGGAATCAGCGTATCATATTTCAGAATAAAAACAGTTTCCTTGTATAACAACTTTTTCTTCACACTTTGATCATATAAACCATATTTTATCTGATCTAAAATAGTAGCAGTTAATCCACTTTCATCTCCCTGATGAAAATGGCAAGCAACTGGACTTGCCAGTCTACCTTTTCTTAGGTCTCTAAGATGTTCCTATAGGCAGGTATTAAAGGCCCTCTTATTTTCTCCCACATAAAATGTTCTACAAAGACACCTAACATGTACAATTCCCACTGACTCGCAACTATAAATATGTTTGGCATCATACTTTATACCAGTTATACATCTAAAGAATGGAACTACATACTTGCAGCTAGAACATTTACCACATGGCTAGGTACCTCTAAATGGGGGATATAAATTCATAACATGTCTACCAACTGACACTTCAGGGGAGGCAGATTTCCCATGGATAATCATGTCCCCAATACTCCTCCCTCTTCTAAAATGTAATACTCGGTACTTCAGTTAGCAGTTTCTGAAAATCTTGTGTTTAACCAAAAAAATCCCAATAGTATTTCACTACTTTCACCACTGCGTCACTAAACAGACTATATGTTGTAAAAAAACACATGTTCTTCTTATCAGTCCCACTATAAATGAGAAGTTATGTACCTACCATAACGTTCCATGTTAGTTGTCTTCTCTCGCCTTCTTTCTTGCTTGATGGGTTCGGAGCCGATCCTTGGCTCCGACTCGGCACTTTGCTAAGCTCGAGAGTCACTTTTACCAGCTCGAGGCAGCCCCATATCCCATGATGCAAGGCGGTAAGTACCCAGATCTCGTTTGGTACCTATAGGTAAAAACACCTAGCACAAAATAACTTTCCAGAAGGAAAGAGAAGAAAAGCCTAAAGGATGGGCTAAAAGGAAGACCAGACAACAAGCTGGTCTTAAGAAGCAGTCTCCCATATAGGGAGAAAGAAAGGTCTGTCCAGGCCCGGGGGCAGGAGGGAGGGTCGCAAGAAAGAAGGCGAGAGAAGACAACTAACATGGAACGTTATGGTAGGTACATAACTTCTCAATGTTAAGTTGTCAATCTCGCCTTCATTCTTGCTTGATGGGACCGCGTCCCTAGCACCTCTATCCTGGGTGGCTCAATGGAACAGACTCTTGAGAACTGTAGAGCCAAAACTGGCTCTGTCCCTGGAGGCCAAATCCAATTTGTAATGAGAAACAAAGGTATGAGGAGTGGCCCAAGTGGCTGCTGCACAAATAGTGTCTAATGGAAGTCTAGCCTGAAAGGCTGTGGAAGTGGCTAAGCTTCTGGTTGAATGCGCTTTAGGTTTCGAGCACAGCTGTTTTCCCCTGAGCTGATAGATTTCAGAGATGACAGAAGAAAGCCATCTAGATAAGGTCACTTTAGAAACAGGAAGGCCTTTTTTGTTATCAGCATAAGAAATAAAGAGCTGATTGGATTTCCTGAACTGTTTTGTTCTGTCCAAATAATATCCGAGTTGGCGATGAACATCAAGATAATGCAGTTTTTGTTCTGACCTGTTTGAGTAGTTTGGGAAAAATACAGGAAGGTCAATAGACTGATTCAAATTATTCTTAGAGGCGACCTTGGCTAGAAAGGTCGGATTAGTTCTCAAGGATACTCTGTCTTTGTGGAAGACCAAATAAGGGGGACGAACAGAGAGAGCATGAAGTTCAGACACTCTCCTAGCTGAGGTAATAGCAACTAGGAAGAGTGTTTTCCAGGAAAGAAATTTCAGGGAACATGAAACAGCTGGCTCGAAGGGAGGAAGAATCAAGGATGTCAGCACCAAATTAAGGTCCCATTGAGGAGGAGGACTCCGGACTGGAGGTTTCAGGAGAAAGATTCCTTTTAAGAAGGCTCTGCAAAGCCTATGGGACATTATGTTATGATCTGAAAACCCGACATGAAAGTTCGAAATAGCAGCTAATTGAACTTTGACAGTGGAAGAAGAAGAGCCCGCGTGAAAGATTTCCGCTAAGAAATCCAAAACTGCTTGAACTGGAGCAGTAAAGGGATCAATATTCTTAGCTTTTGCCCAATAAGAAAAACGTTTCCATTTGCTGGTATAAATCCTTCTAGTAGAGGATTTTAGTGAAGCCACTATGATATCCCTGACAGGATTAGAGATCATGGGAAGCCTGGCTAAGGACGGAAGTGGAGCAACCAAGCTGTGAGGTTGAGAGAAGGGATAGATCGGTGCAGCTGACCCGATTGGTGAATCAGAAGGTCTGGTACTGGGTCCAGATGCCACGGCTGCACCAAAAGGTGACTATGAAGGAACGGGAACCAAATTTGTCGAGGCCAATAGGGAGCAATGAGAATCATTTTGGCTCTCAAAACGGTGGCTTTCTGGAGTACTTGTGGAATCAGTGGAAAAGGAGGAAAAGCATAAAGAAGTCCCTGGGGCCAATCCTCGGTTAGAGCGTCTCTGGGGGGATGGCCTGGTAGTGGGAAGAGAGAAAAGAAGTCTGGGCATTTGCTGTTTTGGGGAGTAGCAAAAAGGTCGCAACATGGGCGGCCCCATTCTAGAAAAATCTCCTCCACTAAAGATTGTTTGAGAGACCACTCGTGAGGCATGAGAATAGCTCTGCTCAATCTGTCCGCTAAAAAGTTGGTTTTCCCAGGGATATGCGTTGCTACCAGAAACCGATGAGAGGAGATCGCCCATTGCCAAAGTCTGAGAGCTTCTCGACACAAGGGGTAGGACTTGGTTCCGCCCTGTTTGTTGATATACCATATCACAGACATGTTGTCTGTGTGAACTGCAATTGTTCCCAAGGGAAGAAAGTCGTTGAGGGCTTGCAACGTTAAAAGCACTGCTCTCATCTCTAGGACATTTATGTGCAGGTGGTATTCGAACGGTTGCCACGTCCCATGAACCATCCTGCCCTGATAATGACCCCCCCCACCCGATCAGGGAGGCGTCCGTAGTGACTGTGGCTACCGGGGCCAGGGATACAAAGGGTCTGCCCTGATGAATCTGGGGAGAAGAAATCCACCAGGATAGGTGGTTTTTGCAAGCTTGTGTCACCAGGATTTGGTGACACATGGGAAGTTGTTGGTAAGACCACTGGGTGAACAGCATCCATTGAAGAAGACACATGTAAAAGCGGGCCAGGGGAAGAAGGGTAATAGCCGCAGCCATGAGTCCCAACACCTTCAGAACCATTCTGGCTTGCGTCTTTTTGCTGGCAAGGATAATCCTCAAGTGACTTTGTATATCTAAGATTCTTTGGTCTTTGAGGGTTGCTGACATCCGAACAGTGTCTAAGTTTGCGCCTATGAAAGTAATAGACTGGCAGGGCAATAAGGAGGATTTTTCGTAGTTTATCGAAATTCCCAACTGAGTGCAAAGATTTATTGTGTAATCCCTGGCTTGTAGTAGCTGATGCCTGGTGGTGGCTGAAAGGAGCCAGTCATCGAGATACGGAAACACCTGGAATCCTTGACGTCTCAGGTGAGCCGTGACCACTGCCATACATTTGGTGAACACTCTGGGGGCTGTAGTGAGACCAAAGGGCAGGGCTCTGAATTGGAAATGACTGGACCCCAGCCGAAAGCAGAGAAATCTTCTGGAGCGTCTGTGAATTTTTATGTGATAGTACGCGTCCTGAAGATCTATTGAGCACATCCAGTTGTCCTTCTCTAGGAAGGGCAGAATTGACTGAAGAGTGACCATTCGGAATCTTGTCTTCTTCACAGACTTGTTGAGTCTGCTGAGATCCAATATTGGTCTCCAGTCTCCCGTCTTTTTGGGGACCAAAAAGAATCTTGAGTAGATTCCAGGCTCTGAATGGTCTGCTGTAACTGGCTGAATGGCTCTTTTTTGCAGAAGTTTTAATACTTCTAACTCTGCAACTTCCCTTAGACCGGGTGGTACATCTGGAAGGGAATTTGAGTGAGCGAAGGGACTTTCCTCTAAAGGAATTTTGTAACCCTCGGATATGATCAACTGTACCCATCTGTCTTGAGTGAGGGAACGCCAGGCTTCTGGGTACAGCGATAGTCTTCCCCCGACTGCCTCCAAGGATGGACAGTCGGGCAACATCTCAGGGATGCTGGAAGGGCTTGTCAGAGAGAGGCTCTCTGCTTCCCTGGTTCTGTGGACCCCCTCTGCCTCTAGAGCGGCGTCTGTTATTATTACCCCCTCTGCCTCTAGGGGTAAATTGACCACGTGTGTCCGGCGTGACTCCTTGGGATTTGCGGAACCACATCTTTCCACCTTTCTGTCCTTTAGGGTAAGGTCTAGAAGAGGTGGAAAAACGGACCCCTACGGCAGAAAGAGTCTTGCCGTCCTGTTCACACCTGGTCAATGTATCCTTCACTTGAGGGCCAAACAAAGCTGACCCATCAAAGGGAGAATTTGTGAAGGACGCCTTAAAGGGATCTGCGAAATTACAGAGCCGCATCCAGGCTTGGCGTCTAAGAGCCACACCTGTACCTGCGGCTCTACTCGCTCCATCTGCTGCATATGATATCAGTCGCATGGAGGAGTTAGCAATAGAATTAAGGACTCCTAGCTGCGAAGCAATTTTTTCTTGAGCCCCTGCAGCTGTGGGATCCTGTACCACTTCACCTAGTTCCTTTAGGATGTCCCTTTGGAGTCTGGTGAAGTGACATAAGTAGTTCAGCGAGCGCATAGCAAAGGTCGCTGAAGAGAACATCCGCTTACCATACCTATCCATGGTCCTAGACTCTTTATTAGGAGGATGGACAGGTACGGAAGGATCTGCAAGTTCCTTCTTAGTGGCAGCTGTCACCACCATGGCATCAGCAGGGACACCTTTCGTAAGGAATTGCTTATTTGAAGGGGCAGTAATAAATTTAGACGGCCTCCTAGGAACTGGCTCTACAGAGTCAGGAGCAGCCCAAGCCTTTCGAGCAACAACCTCCATGAGGGGGTCGAAAGGTGGAGTCACCCAGGAGGTGGAGGGCCGAGAACCAAACGCCTCTAGGTATACAGACTCATCCTCAGAGGGATTTGTGGAGGGCCAGTTACCCCTCTGTTTTAGGAGTTCTAGGATGTCTGAAAAGGAGACATCCTCAGAGGGGGATCTTGGGGATCCCTCCGACTCATCTAAGTCGGTATCTGAAGTGATAGACTCAGGGGAGTCCAGGCGTTTCCTCTTACAAGTTCTCTTGCGCGGAGGATCTCCTGACTGGTCAGGAGAATCCTCGGAAGAGAGGGTTATTCCCAGTGGGGAAACCTGAGGCGGAGGATCTCTGGGTCCGGGAGCAAGAGGGATGGCAGAGACATCGACAGGCACTGTAGAGGGAGGAGCTAAGGGAATAGACTGCTGGCTGAGACCAGTGGCCAGCACACTCTTCATCACCTCGAAGGCTCCCCTCCCAGGGAGGTCCGAGAGAACCCGCTCCGAAGAAACAGGAACTCCAGGGCCCACTGAAAGGGAAGGCTCCGAGGCAGATGTCGGAGCCGTGCTAACCAAGGCCGAGGCTCCAAGGGGAAGAGCGGGGTCGGACAAGGGTCCGATGCCACTCACCCCCTCGGAGGAGACCAGGGAAGCCCGACCACCGAATCCCTCTAAGGAAGGTCTCGAAGAGGAGATAAGAGTAGATGCTGAGGGTGCAGAAGGGGGGGTATCCGCCCCTCAGCCATAGCAGAAACTATCCCCGAAGACTCCAGCTCCAAACTCTGAGGTAGAGTCGAAGGAGGAATAACAAGGGGGTGTGGACTAATAGTCGTCTGTTGAGACTGACTATGTAGCATCTGGGCCAGTGCCTGTGATTTCAATAATCTACTGACCACCCTCTCTAAATCATGGTCTGAAAGCCTGGATGACCTAGATGATCGGCTCCGATGGCTCCGTTCCGAGAGGAGAGGTGAGGCCGGAGCCGAGAGTATCGGTTCCAAGGAGGGGGACCTGGACCTCTTCCTCGAAGGAGCCATAGGAGCCGAAGAAACCACTGAAGCAGACGGAGCCGAGGACTTTTCGGCTCCGAATGAAGGTCTCGATGTATCGGCTCCAGCCGGAGCCGATACAGACATGACAGTAACGGTGTCGGAGCCGGTCGGTGCAGACACCGAAGCCTGAGCCACATGGTGGTCGGAGCCAGTCGGAGCAGACACCGATGTGACTGAAACAGTTTCGGCACCGATAGCTCTCGGTGCCGAAGGTCTTTGCAAACTAGGATCGGCTCCAGCCGGAGCCGATCTCGACTCGGAAGGAGTCGGAGCCGAGGCCGCAGGCTTGGACACAGAAGCCTGGGCCTTGGAAGACTTTGAAGTCTTACTCGGAGCCGACTTAGCCGGAGAGCCCTCCGGTTTAAGAAGGCCCCTTAAAATCAATTTATTCCTTCTCTCCTGCAGGACTCTCTGGCTAAAAGAATGACAAATCGCACAGGAGTCCTGCAGGTGGAGAGGTCCCAGGCAATATAAACAAGAAGTGTGACCGTCTGTCAGAGACATCTTCTGACAGCACGAGTCACACTTCTTGAAGCCTGAGACCCTTTCCTTGGACATAGTTGCACAAACACACACAACACAGTCCTAATAAGATAACAAGGTTATCCAAGATAAAAAATATAGAAACTAACCTCTCACACACACACACACACACCCTGACAGGGGGGGGGGGGAGGGGAGAAGGCCTGACTAAAAAAACTAAGGAGTAAGGGTAATTTTAGTCAAAAAAGGGCTTAATATAACTTAAAAACACTAAAAGAGAAGTTTAAAAGTGAAAAGGGGCTAAAGATTGTTTAATAAAAAACACTTACCAGGAGCTGGTAAAAGGAGGACCTCATCAGCGAAGCGGCAAACGAGATCTGGGTACTTACCGCCTTGCATCATGGGATATGGGGCTGCCTTGAGCTGGTAAAAGTGACTCTCGAGCTTAGCAAAGTGCCGAGTCGGAGCCGAGGATCGGCTCCGAACCCATCAAGCAAGAATGAAGGCGAGATTGACAACTTAACATCACTCATTTTTCTTTTTTCATTATTAATATTCATAGTTCCTATGGCACATTTTCTTTTGCATATCTAAAATTCAAAATATCAGTAACAATATCACCAAGTACATTCATATCCTATCCCCTTTTCAAAAACATACTTTTGGCATTTTCAATTTCCTGAATGAATTGATATTCCACATTAAACAATCTCCTCATTGTAAGAAATTCTCCATATGGAAGTGCTGCAATAGTGCGATTTGGATGGCAACTTCATACGTTCAAATATTGGTTGCCATCCGCAAATTTCCTATATACTCTAGTATGAATTGGCATACCATCTAAACCTTCCAACATAACATCAAGAAAAGTAACTTTATGGCCTACTTTCAAATCACTAAAACGCAAATGAAATCTATTAATCTGTAAATGATCCATAAAATCAACAACAAAATCATAACCTTCACAAAAAATTAAATCAATAAATCTAAAATAACCAACTATATATTTTAATAAAATCAGAAACAAAAATGTTGAAACAAACTAACCCATGAATAAGTTAGTGTACATGGGGGGCAAATGATGCCCCCATGGCCATACCTAACAACCCCCATGGCCATACCTAACAACTGTTGATACAATCTACCATTGAATTCAAAATAATTATTAGTCAGACAAAAAGAAATCAAGTCAATAACATACATCGAAGCTAGGATATCACCCAAAAAATATAAAAGTGCTTCAAGGCCAAAATTGTGTTGTATGTTCATATATAAATTCACGTTTACTGTAATCCAATACATACCTTTCTTCCAAATAATATTTGAAAGCCTTTCTAGAAAGTCAAACGTTCTCTCATTTAAGACTCCAGCTTAATAACATAGGGAACTAAATAACTATGTAAAAAAAATAAATAAATAAATAATATATATATATATATATATATATATACACATACACATATACATATATATATATATATATATATACACATACACACATACATATATATATATATATACACATACATATATATATATATACACATACATACATACACATATACACACATATATATATATATATATATATATATATATATATGTAAAATAATTACATGCTGATATTATAGCCCATCCTGGGGGGGGGGTCCTTCACATCCTTGTGAATTTTGAGTAAGCAATAGAAACAGGCCATTTCACATGTGCTAATATCAAACTTATTGTCTTCGTCTTCTTTAGAGAAATAACCTAACCTATATCCCTTCTGTACCAGTTCATCAAACTGCACTTTAACAGAGCTATATTTACCAATATCAACATTAACATACACCTGTGAATCATTCAGGTGTTGATAGCACATTAACTACTGATTTACATTCATTACTACTAACTTATTGCCTTTATCCGAAGGCTTGAAAATTAGATCCCGTCTATGACTTAAAGAAACAAATGCTTGCCATTCATATTTTGTGAAATTATAATCTACATAATGTATATTTTTAAAAAAATGAACATATTTCTTTTTCAATACCATAATTTAACATAGAAGCAAATTGCTGCACTGCTTCATGATTAAAAGGAGGAATAAATTCACTTTTACAAACTATGCGTGAAGAGTTGAGCGAACGATATGCATTAGCGGCTAATTCTGACTCAATAAAAACTAAAGGTTACTTTTAACATCATCTGTATCAAAATCCCAGGTATTTCCATTCAAGGTAGACCTACAAAAAATACAATCTTAAATAAATTTTCCTCACTAATCTAAATACATCTCCTTTCAATAAAAACAAATGTGGTAGTGCTGTGGGAATGAACGAACTTAATACCACAGTTCAGTACATCTTGTTCCATCGTTAAATCACATCCAGATATGTTAATAACATAATTGCTGCCAGGAACAGAAACAGCAGCATCACAGTTAGTACCATTATCCCCGTTTATTGCGTTTGTAGCTACCCTCCCCCCTCGGTCCATTAAAGTCACTATTTCATTGCCGTTTTTGTGATTACTGACTCGCCCCTCACCTGCACAAAAGGTCCATTGTAATTGTTCTGGATTTTGAGCTGGAGGGAGGTTAGGGAAATCCTCATCTTCTTCCCATTCTGTAGAAGTAAAATTTCCTTCCGATGAGGTAAACAAAAGTCCCAGAGCACAGCCTTCTCCTTGTTGCCTCTGGAAACTCGCATGATGTCTTGCTGCCTTCTGATTTGTTTTTCTATCAAAGGCCCACTTACTTTCATAATCTTTAAGGTCTCTATGAATTTTTCCTTTTTTCCTTTCCACTAAATTACCCTCAAAGCTCCGTAATCTATCTTTAATGTCCACCAAAAACATTATCAAGGCAATTAAGCCCTGAAGATGTAGACATACTGGAGCTTAGGGATGAAATTTGATCTTTCAAATATTTCTGTTTTAGTCAGTCCCTCTCTATGAGAAAGGGAATCCATTCCATAGAGCATTTGTGCGTTGCAGCAAACCACCTGGATTTAAACTGCACCTCTTCCTCACTGTTCAGGTCAAAAGGTGTAGCAGGGTTCTTAACAGCCCGTAGACCCCTCACAGATATAGTGAGTTCAACCTAACGTTGCACACTCTGAATATTAAGGAAAACAGAAGTCTCTAAAAATCATTTTTTTTCTAATGCCAACAATGACTCCTGGACCTCTGTAGACACACTTGCCATAGAATACATATCAACCAAGACAAAAGAATTATTGCCTCATTGTTTACGTTCATTTTCCATCCTTTCTAAAACCTTTTTATATCCATGCATAGCATGGGCAGACCTATTCTCCAAACTGGTAGCATGTTCATTGGCAGTCACAATAAAGCTGTCCATCGATCTTTGACTTGTGTATGCATTTCCCTCTCAAAGAATCTTAGGGAAATGACTATCAGGATCATTGGCCATAGACAAAGCAATACCACAGTCCAAAATGATGTAGAAAACAACCACACACTGCAAGGTGTCCAGGTATCTCTATGCAAGAAGACACAAGATATTCTCCAAAATATTCTTATCTATTAAAACACCAAATTCTCTCAACACCTCGGTATATAGCCTTTACAGAGTAAGAACCGAGTACAAACAAAAAACACACTTTTATATACACATTAATTAACATCAATTAAACATGAACTAGACAATTAGATACCGTACTACTTAAATAAAAACCTTCCAACTACATTCTAAGTTCAAACCCCTGGGAATCAGGGTATCATATTTCAGAATAATCTTTTAAGTCTGCCAACTCATTACACTCGCAGAAAATATGTTCCCAGTTACTCTTTCTTCCCCCATCACACCTCCAACATTTGTCTGAGGAAAAATAATTTAGAGTCTACTTGTAAACACTTCTGGGAGACATACATATATCCCTCCATTGTTTCTTTGTGAATTGCTTATCCAGTCTCAATTCCCAATCCTTTCTAACCTCCTTTGATTGATTCTTACAGTTATCATGCAATGTTTTATATGATCTACTAATTATTCCTTTTTAATGGCAGCTTCTGTTCCAGATCCTACTATAAACTCTACCAGTGAAGTTCTTTCGTTACCCCTTATTTCTTTCTCTTTGCCTATACTCTGATATCAATCCTTGATAGAGAAGGTAATCTCTAACCTGCAGTTAAAATAATTTTTGGGGTCTTCCCATTCTGGTTCCTTTGCCAGTTTTCTCCAATAAATTCCACCCCCTCTTGCATTTGTCTGTATCCTTATGTAAATTCACTCTGAACTCCTATATGCCAAGGCTGGAGGTAGATGAGGCTCAATTACTAACAGTTAAGATAGGATTAGATGAGATAAGAATGTTGATGTATAACCAATCTACAGGAAAGTTCCCAGGAATAGATGACACTCCTGTGGAAGTCTGGAAGCTAGGAGGGAAAAAACTGAAAGATCTGGAAGTTTAACAGCATTTTAAGAGTAGGAGAAGTACCAACATCCTGGAAGAAAGCAATTGTAGCTGTAATACCTAAAGAGGGTAAATATAAATCAGATCCAGCTTCATAAAGGGCAATTTCAATACTAAACCACGTCTATAAAGTGTTATGTCTGTAATGCCTAAAAGAATAGCAAAGGTGATGCCAGAATTGATAGATATGGATCAATGTGATTTTGTGGAGGGAGGCAAACATATGACTACATTAACAAAATAACGATGATCCACAGGGAAGCAGAACGTAAGAAAAAGCATTTGACAGAATAAGTTGGAACTTTATGAGCACGGCAATAGAAGGATTTTCATTCCCTGATAAAATCTTAAGTTGATTAGGAGGATATATGAGGGATCAAAGGTGAAAATTAAAGTATGTGGGTCCCTCTCTGATAATTTCTGTTTGAGCAGAGGAACCAGGCAGGGGTCTCTTCTTCCCCTTTGGTACTTGCATTTTATTTGGAACCACTGGCAATGAAAATAAGAAAATCATAAATTTAATGATACAATTGTTATGATACTCAAGAAAAGCTGGCTTTATTTGCGGACAATATTATTTTATACCAGACAAATCCTTAAAAGAATATTTCACTGTTGTAGAACATTGAGACAGTTTTCAAGTCTTTTCAGCATACAAAATTAGTAAGCTAAAAACAAAGGCAATACCTGTAAACTATATACCCACACACAAATTGGTTCAGCAATACCCATATTTACAAGGACATGATAAAATGAAGTACTTAGCAGTATGGATTAAAAAGGATTCATTTGTGGCAGCTAAGGACATGTGGGAAGAGACTAAACAAAAGACGATACAAAAACTGAAAAATTGGAAGCTCAGTTTTATGGATATGGGTAGCAAGACACAAACGGGTAAAATGTTCTTAGTCCCTTATATTTTATACACAGGTCAGGCATATTTTTATCAACCACTGAAGTTGTGGACAGCAATTAATAAACATCTGAAGAATTTTAGCTGGGAGGGGAAGACAGCAAGAGTCAAGTGTGATACACTGATTCTTCCACTAGATCAAGATAGTTTGGGATTAGCAATTTGAAAGGATATTTTGAACTACACAGTTAAGGCTCCAGTACATAGCAGAAAGCTATAATTCAAAGCGGAAAGGGGTGATGATGATGAATGGAAGTTCAAGAAACAAAGACCGACCAGGATTTTGAGTACAGATCCTTAAGGAGAACAATAACCATACAGAACATACCTCTCAACTTCTTAGAGCAAGAAATGTGGACAAAGCCTAAAATAATAGGGGGACACCATCCAGAAAATACAGCCAGGTTTTTAGATATTGCTCTTATAGACTTTGAAATTTGGCAGAATAACAGGATTTGTATTTGCATGCATTTTCAGAAGGATATGAAGTCTGAAACTCAAATGTATGTCATTATGTAGTGACATCAATCCTCAGTGATTTTCTAGAAAACCACAAATTTTATGCAGAACAGACCAAAAATATGATTCAAAAATCCAAGAAAACAGCAGAGTCCCAACAGGCTGTGCTAACTTTTATTCCATAAAAACAGATAAAATGGTGATAAAAATGTGAGCGCTTTCGGGATAACCCTTTATCAGACAATGAAACAGCATTCATGAAATCTATTTAAATACACTGCCCTCCTTTTCTTAAGGGCTGGTCTTAAAGGTATACATGTATTCAACCCTGGTGGATGATTTGCTGCTAGCTCTACAATCCAGTGTAGTTCATTACACTCTGACATTCACTATGTCTCCTCCCCCCTTTACTCATATGAGTAACTTGTATAACCATAAATTTAAAGGTGTGTGTTGGATTCTTAGATGTATGCACATACAGAGCATTACATTCATCTTTCTAATACTGTACAAGTGATGTATTCTAATTTTCAGTTTACAGTTGGTTTTCCCAACATAGTAACTGGGGCATGATTGACACATTGCTAAATATACCACATTTTCCGTGTGGTAGTCTGCATATAGTTTAAATATATATTCCTTTTTATTTATGGGGTGAACAAAGCTATTTTTAATCATTAATCATGAAGCAAGTCTTACAGTGCTTGCAAGGAAAAGTACCTTTTCTATCTGATGTTAACCTACTTTTATTTCTCATTCCTGGTTCTTTACACACCATGTCTTTCATGTTACTTTTGCGTCTAAAACCAAAGCTTGCTTCTTTATCCACTATATTTTTAAGTCTATACTCACTTAACAGGATTTTCCAGTTTTGTTTAATTATTTCGCAAACCCCATTGATATTGCTGATATACTGTAGCATAAGCCTATGTATATTACATTTCTGTATCATTGTGTTGCTCTCATGACTTTGTCTCATTGCCTTTGAACCATGGTCTAGGCTTTCCCTTTCTATCTCCCTTCACTAGTTCTAAACCCTCTTGCATCAAGTTGTTTGTATAACCCCTTTGTACCATATGGTTCTATAAACTCTCCAGCTCTTCTTCAAAGTTAGCTTCTTCTGTACATAATCTCAATGTACGTAAACCCTGTCCCACTACTATGTTCTTATAAGTACGTCAAGGGTGCATACTTGAAAATTCCAAATAGTGATTGCTCCAACAATTTTTCTTGTATAGAGAGGTTGACATACCAGTCCCTACATCTTTGGTTATTCTTAGAGACAAAAGTCTATGGATTTCAAAAACACTTTTTACTATAAACCATAAAAAAAAGTAGTTGTCTCCAAGTGTTTAACAAACCTTTTCAGTTCATCCTCACTATGTTGCCATAAAATATAAACATCATCCACAAATCTAACATAATGCAGTAGATATTCGCTCCACCACTGATCATTAACACATTCATTTCTTCCCAATACACCAACACTAGGTTGGAGTATGTGTTTGCACAGGGTATGCCCATAGCCACACCCTGTTTTTGCCTATAGTATGTGCCATTACACATAAATACATTATTTTCAAGTATGAGTTTTAGAACTTCCAGAATTAACTGGTTTGTTCTCCCATCAAACACTTTTTTTTTTACTTTTAGCACTTCCCTAATCATATTTAAGCCATAGTTATTACTAATAACAGTAAAGAGGTTGTTAACATCAAGAGTAACCATTAATACATTGGTCATGGTTTTGTTTTTTTTTTTTAAACCTCAGATTACACACTCAAAAAGTGTCTTGTGTCTTTTAATATTTGTGGGTAACACCATCACTCTTTTCATTTAGTTTCCACCCATATGGATAAATGTTCTGTTATCCACCCCCTAACCTGAGACTATTGGTCTCATGGGTGGTGCTACAACATTTTTGTGGATTTTTGGAGGCGCTTTAAATATTGGTGTCACAGGATGCTCTACATGAAAAAAGCCTAACACATCTTGTTCCAACAACCCCTGTCTCTTAAGTTCTTCAAGTTTTGCTCTCACTTTACAGATTAAATTTCTCAGCATTATAGGAGAAACACTTAAATGAGTTTGTGCATCTTTAAGTAAATCATTCAGTGCTGAGGTATATGCTGCAGTATTCAAAACAACAACACCCCCACCCTTGTCCGCTGACTTAATTACAATATGTTCATCTTCAAAGAATTTAATGCTTCCTTTTCAGAAGCATTCAAGTTATCATATTTACTATAACTTTTATCAATAATTTCTAATTTCAAATTCACATGTCCTTAAAAAAGTTTGTACTGTGAGGTGTATTGTTGGTACAAACATGCTTGGATGTTTTAACATTGTTCATACATTCATACTGCTACCATACATTTCCCTCAGTGCTATTTTGCACCCAAACATATGCAAATCTAAAATAACATCACTTACTTTCGAGCCTCTGCTCAGTATAAAAAAAAAGTCAGCCCTTTCCCCAAAACTCATAGCTGTTCTGGGGTTAAAACCACATTAGATAAATTAAATGCATTATAGTCACCAACAACAGTCAGTCCACTATTTTCCGTCTCTTCACTTCCCTCTGTTGGGAGCGGCCTCTCTGGTGTTCGTTCTTCTTGCGCACGGTTACCTGGAAAGTGGGAAAATTCAACCCCTTTCC
Organism: Protopterus annectens; assembly: GCF_019279795.1. Classification (NCBI taxonomy): domain Eukaryota; kingdom Metazoa; phylum Chordata; order Ceratodontiformes; family Protopteridae; genus Protopterus; species Protopterus annectens. The sequence goes on along the minus strand of NC_056747.1, from coordinate 416,967,549 downwards.
CATTTTCTATCAAGTTAGAAGTTTTAGGCCTTGCTCCTAGTTGTAAATTGTCTAATTGTACTGAGCTTACTGGCTCCACATTCTGCGACTGATTCACCATGCTACTTGTTGCGTCTACAGAGGGCAACGCCTCTGTAGGTGTCGCATCCGAATTATTTACCTCACTTCGTTGTTCCTGACCTGAAGTAGATGTTGACCTTCTCCCATCCACCATCCGAGGGCACTGAAGGTTACCGGTTCTTTCTTGTGGTTCCCTCGGCCAGGTAAAGATTTGTCCCTTAAGAAAATCTTGGTAGTCCCTATGGATTTTCTTAATTTTAGTTGCCTGCAACTTGTTTTCAAACAGTTTGATGCTATTGACAGCTTCTGCATATTTATTTTGATGGAACCCAGTAGTATAATGTTCCAGTTGTTTTTGTATTTTCTCTATATCATTGCATAGTAACTGCTCAACAGGAGAGAAACATTCTACCAAGAGCTGCACGATAGCTAGTCTCTACATTAATCTGTTACCAGCATGCAAGTAAATCAGGGAACATCTCTCCTTGTGCTGGCATACATAGCACCCTCATGCCTCTTGGTACTATATTAAACTGCAAACATGCCTCCATATGAAACTTCTGCCACTGTAACCATTTCAGTTTCCATGCCAAGCTATAAAAGGAGATTAACAGATTACGAAAGGTTTCAAACTCATTTCTATCACTCCCAGAACATAAATTAGTGGAGGCTCCTTCATTATTTAAATCAATATTAAGCAAGGGATTCTGGCCTGACGCCATATCAAATTTAAACATATCCTTACTTGTGTTCAATTGCAGTTTATGAGGGTGGTAGCCACGTTCAATATCTTCTGCTCTTTGCTCAGCCATGTGGAAAGGAAAGAGCCCCAGGAACAAAACAGTGAATAAAAATTCTCTCTGCAATTATGGGTGCATACAACAGGCAAGAGGGGGCTGGAATTTATTGGAGAAAACTGGCAAAGGAACCAAGCTCTTGGGTGCAAATAATTAGAAAGGAAAAGGTAAACTGGGAAGAGGCCAAGTATTTACTTGGGCTGCAAGCTATCAAGGACTGATATCAAGAGTATAGGCAAAAAGAAAAACAAGGAGATCCTAAGCGAAAGACCAGCACTGGTAGAGTTTTTAGTAGAGTCTAGAACATAAACTGCAGTTAAAATGGTAATTAGTACAGCATATAAAATACTGCATGAAAACTATAAGAATCAAGCAGAGGAGGTTAGGAAGGATTGGGAAGAGTGACTGGATAAGTAATTAACAAAGAAAGCAGATTCCAAAGAATTTTTCCTCAGGTAGTTAGCAAATGCTGGATGTGTGTGATGGGCAAGAAACAGGTAATTGGGAACATACTTCTTTGGAAGTATAATTAGTTGGCAGACTTTAACAATTCCCTGCAGACTACTCTATCAGAAATACTGGATAAGCAAATTGATATAAGTTAGGAAATGTTTTTTTTTGAGCTATGATACAAAAATGGAATTGCCTACACATAAGGCCTTGCTGACTAATTATGATGGTTGCCAAAAAAGCAATCAATAGAAAATGGAAATCAATGTCTAAACCAACTGTACTAAAAGTACTGAATATAGTTAAGAGAAAACTGGAAATGGAATCTTTAGAAAGGGCAGGAGCAATTTACAAAAGAAAACAATGGGAATTGTGGAAACAATACATGCAGAAAAACATTTTGGAAGAGGAATGAGGTATAAAAGAGGGCAGGATTTGAATGAACAATATGTATGACTGACAGTGACTGGATGGATTATAAGTGACGTATAATGTTTTTAACTAAACTATGCCGATATGGTTTATTTTCATTTATATAAAATGTATGATTGCCTATGTCTTAAGTGACAATTTAATAAAGACATTTCTTATTTAAAAAAAAAGAAATAATTTATAGATGCTATCTCACTGCATAGTTTAATGAAATTAATACAAGAGCCAACAAGAGTCCGAAATACACTTAATATTCTCATTATTGATTGTAAATGTTTAATCCAGAAAGTCAGTTGCAGACCCCCTTTCTGTACCTTTTCTGTAGTGTTTGAGGTGTCAATACAGGTTTTATGAGTAAAATCCGTAAAATATTAAAATGATTATCATAAGATTAATTATGAAGAAACAAAGGGTATAATACCAGACCAGACTGATTGGCAGAAGGAGGCCACAGCTTGCAGTGATTCTTGATACAGTGAACTGCATAAAGTAATTTGGAGGATACTCAATCTTTGATTAATTACGGTGCTAATAAAATGAAGCTTCCATTTTGGTAGAATCATAAACTTCTTAGATTGCATAAAAAAAATTCATTTTAAAAAAACATTTACAACTAAAATGAAATTCAAACTAAATAGTATTATCAATTTATTTAAAATACAACTTAGGCTTGCAAAATAGTATCTGAACAGAAATTGTCAAGTTGTACTAAGAATAAGAAAATGTTTTATAAGTATATTGGTTTGAATGCAAAAACAATTCTAATTATTGGATACAGTATAAAGGGAGGGCATTAAAATTCAGGCGATATTGCTAATGCATTTAACTGATTTTTCAATTATCACTGGTTCACAACTCTGTGGTATCTATTACTTTAAATTTTGCACCCATTCATAATATTTGTCCAGAAATACCTTTTTCCACACTTGCAGATTACTTTAAGAAAGCAGGAAAAACACCTCAACAGGCCCTGATAGAATTCCTGAGATAATGATTTTAAATATTCTAAATGAGCTTGGTCTGGTTTAAAAAACGTTGTTATTGTTAATGGGTTATTTTCTATTTGCACTGGCCCTTATTTATGGAAAATCTCTAGAGCAACTCTAATTTAGAAGAAAAAGTCAAAAACTGGTATCGGAAATTACACCTAATAAAAGTCTTGCTTCAATAATAGGAAAAGTTTAGAAAGTTGTTTGACAGACCTCGCCAGGAAATCAAACAACAACTTTTATTTACAAATGTATATAAACAAGGACTCACCAAGAAAATATGCTGCGACTTAACTGGTTATCTGGCTGAGTTTTATGATCAAACAGGTCTGGGCAAGGATTTAGGTATTTCAGTTGGTAGTGTTAATCTTGGATTTGGCTAAGGATTTTGACACTTTATTGCATTCATCTGTTTTTGATAACAGATTACATGGTCATTCACAATCTGCTACAAAACAAAGAGATAAAGTCTAGTTATATAGCTATAGTCTCAGGAGTTGGTTTTGGGCCATTTTTTTATTTAGTCTAGTATCTGCAGATCACTGGCAAGGAAGACTTGCTGGATTACCAAGTATACAGACACTTGCAAGATAGGATTTGCTTATGGATGATTGGTCTCATATCAATAATTTTTGTGTTCTACATCCGATGGGCCAAGACAGTTGAACTTTCATTCATTCATAACAAATACCAAGCCATGTTGTTTGGTAGAAATAAAATTAGGATTCTCAATATATCCCGATGGTGTTATGCCTGAAGTAGTAAATTAATAGAAGGAACTTATAATATAATAAACTTATATTTGAGAAACAAATCAATATTATAACAAATAAAGCCTTAAGAAATATGGGATTATTGCTGAAATCAATTTCTTTAAGGGATGAGAAAAACAGTGGTTCTTTAAGTATTTAAGACCTTTGTTAAATTATAACACTTACTTTTATATGTATATTGAAATTCAATTTGATTAATTTGAATTGGCTCAAAGGAAATTTACTAGGTATATCCTGTTAGAGAGAGTATTGCTTTCTTGACAGATGCTTGAAATTAAATCTGGTTTTCCCTTTATTATAGATCTTTTACAGGTAAATTAACTGAAATTTATAATGCATTCACAGATCTTACCCTGCAAACAAAATTAAAATTTGGAGGTTCAATTTAATAAATCAATGCCTAAATACAAGAATCTGAACTTTTATGTTAAGCTAAATAAAGCTTCATCTAGATGCAAACACATTACTCAGACTACTCTGAGAATTTGGAATAAGCCATCCTACAAATTAAGCACTCTGGAAACTGTACCATTATTTAAAAAGGAACCGAATCTTTGCATAGGAGACAATGTGTATAATCCAAATTTCAGAGAGTCTTTTTTAATGGCCTTAGGGCCTAAAAATAGAAGTTATGTTCTTACCATAACGTTCCATGTTAGTTGTCTTCTTTTCGCCTTCTTTCTTGCTGGATGGGTTCGGAGCCGACCTCGGCTCCGACTCTGCCACTCTAAAAGCTCGAGAGTTGGTTCCACCGGCTCGAGGCTCCCCTTATATCCCACAATGCTAGGCGGTATTACCTCAGATCTCGTTTGTAAGCTAGGCCCAGCCAATAATAAATCCAGAACTACTGGAAATGGGAAAACCCACCTCTATAAAAAGAAAGGAAGAAGGTGACCTGAAACCTGATGAAGGAATATATGCATAGTATAGCATATACATATATACAATAGAGGTGGTAGAAAGAGAGGTCACAATCAAACTCCTCTAGATCTGTTCAGGCTAGGGGGAAGGAGGGTGGGACGCAAGAAAGAAGGCGAGAAGATGACAACTAACATGGAACGTTATGGTAAGAACATAACTTCTATATGTTAAGTTGTCTATCTTGCCTTCATTCTTGCTGGATGGGACCGCGTCCCTAGGGCCTATCGGAACAGACTCTTGAGTACAGTGGAACCAAAATTAGCTCTATGTCTAGAAGCTAAATCCAACTTATAATGAGAAATGAAAGTGTGAGGAGTAGCCCATGTAGCTGCTGCACAAATGGTATCAATAGGCAGCCTGTCTTGGAAAGCTATAGAAGTAGCTAAAGCTCTAGTCGAATGAGCCTTAGGTTTGTTAGGCAACTTTTGGTGTCTAATTTCATACACAAAGGAAATCAGGGATGTAAGCCATCTGGAGAGAGTGATACCTTCGAAACTGAAAGGCCCTTTCTGCCTTCTGCATAAGAGACAAACAACTGGTCAGTTTTCCTGAACTGTTTGGTCCTATCCAAATAATACCTTAATTGACGATGAACGTCTAGCCAATGCAATTTTTGTTCAGACCTGTTAGAAAAGTTAGGAAAAAACACAGGGAGGTCAATGTTTTGATTTAGATTTTCCGCAGAGGCTACCTTAGGTAAAAAGGATGGATTGGTTCACAAGGATACCCTATCCTTATGAAACAACAGATACGGTGGTCGACTGCTGAGTGCATGAAGCTCCGAGACCCTTCTAGCTGAAGTAATGGCTATCAGAAAGAGTCTTCCAGGATAGCAACTTCATTGAACAGGAAGCTGCAGGTTCAAAAGGGGGAAGAATCAAGGATGTGAGAACTAAATTAAGGTCCCAGGAAGGAGGAGGATTTCTTATAGGAGGTTTAAGAAGAAAAACTCCCTTCAAGAAAGCTTTGCAAAGCTTGTGAGACATGATGGCAGAATCTGAGATACCTACATGAAAGTTAGATATAGCTGCCAATTGAACTTTAAGAGTAGAAGGAGATGAACCTGCATGGAAAAGTTCAGCTAGAAAATCAAGGACTATTTGGATGGGAGCAGTGAAAGGATCTATGTCCCTTCCTTGAGCCCAATAGGCGAAACGTTTCCACTTACTAAGATAAATCTTCCGAGTGGAAGATTTATGGGAAGCTATCAAAATATCTCGAACAGAGCGAGATATTTGAGGAAGCCTGGCTAAGGTTGGAATTGTTGGAACCAAGCAGTGAGGTTCAGAGAGGGGAGGGAGCAATGAAACTGACCCGACTGATGAATCAAAAGATCTGGAACTAGGTCCAGATGCCAGGGTTGCTCCAACAGGAATTGATGTAGAAAGGGGAACCAAACCCTGTCGAGGCCAGTAAGGAGCAATGAGGATCAATGAGGCCTTCTGAGCGATAGCTTTCTGTATCACTTGAGAGATTAGTGGGAAGGGAAGGAATGCATACAGAAGTCCCCAGGGCCAAACTTGGACTAGAGCGTCGCTGCTGGGCTGGCCTGGTAAAGGGAAGAGGGTGAAATAATCTTTGCACTTGCTGTTTTGGGGAGTAGCAAAAAGGTCGCAGCAAGGCTGACCCCACTTGAGAAAAATTTTCTCCAAGATAGAATCTTTCAGAGACCACTCGTGAGGCATGAGAATAGCTCTGCTCAACTTGTCCGCGATAAGATTGGACTTCCCGGGGATGTGCGTTGCTATCAGAAATCGCTGAGAAGAAATCGCCCATTGCCACAGTCTGAGTGCTTCTCGACATAGGGGGTAGGACCTGGTTCCGCCTTGTTTGTTGATATACCACACTACAGACATGTTGTCTGTCTGAATTGCTATCGTTCCCAAGGGAAGAGAGTCTTGAAGGGCTTGCAATGCTAAAAGCACTGCTCTCATCTCTAGAACATTTATATGCAAGTGGCGTTCGTCTGGTTGCCATATGCCTTGGACTGTTCTGCCCTGATAATGCCCCCCCCCCACCCGATCAGGGAGGCGTCCGTTGTCAGAGTAGCAACCGGAGGGGGAGGGACAAAGGGTCTTCCTAGGAAGAGCTGGGGGGAAGAAATCCACCAAAGAAGATGATTCTTGCATGGTGTGGGACATCGGAAGTTGTTGGTACGACCATTGTGTGAAGAGCATCCACTGAAGGATTCTCATGTGAAATCTGGCTAATAGAAGTAGAGGGATAGCAGCCGCCATAATCCCCAGTACTTTTAGAACTAATCTGACTTTGACTCTGTTGCTGTGAAAGAGAAGGGAGACCAGTTTGTGTATGTCTGCTATCCTTTGATCTGTGAGTCTCGCAGACATGTTGACTGTGTCTAGATTTGCGCCTATGAAGGTAATAGCACGACAAGGCGACAAAACAGACTTTTCGCAGTTTATTGAGATACCTAACTTTTGAAAATGCGAAAGGTGTAGTCTCTGGCAAGTAAAAGAAGATGCTTGGTAGGAGCTGTGAGGAGCCAGTCGTCTAAGTATGGAAACACCTGGAATCCTTGACGTCTCAGGTGAGAGGCAACCACTGCCATGCATTTGGTAAACACCCGGGGGGCTGTGGTGAGTCCAAAGGGCAGGGCTCTGAATTGAAAGTGACTGGTTCCCAGCCTGAAGCGGAGAAATCTCCTGGAGCGTCTGTTCATTTTTATATGATAGTACGCATCCTGGAGGTCTATAGAGCACATCCAGTTTTCCTTTCCTAATAGGGGTAGGATGGATTGTAGCGTGACCATCCGAAATCTTGTTTTCTTGACCGACTTGTTCAAGATACTGAGATCCAAAATGGGTCTCCAGTCCCCTGTTTTCTTTGGAACCAAAAAGAACTTGGAGTAGATTCCGGATCCTTGCTGGTCTACTGGCACTGGCTGGATGGCTCTTTTTGCAAGCAACTTTGAAATTTCCAACGCTGCTTGATCCCTTTGAGCGGGTGGAACATCTGGAAGGGATTTTTTTGATTGATTTGGAATGCGAAAGAACGGAATGGAATAGCCCTCGGAAATAGACTGTACCCACTTGTCTTGAGTTAGAGATCGCCAGGCTTCTGGGTACAGTGATAACCTTCCCCAGACTGCCTCCGAAGGTGGACAGTCGGGCAACACCTCAGGGATGCTGGAAGGGCTCATCGGAAAAGGTTTCTCGATTGCCCTGGTTCTGCGGACCCCCCCCTGCCTCTAGGGCGACGTCTACCATTATTGTTCCCCCCTCTGCCTCTAGAGGGGAACCGACTCTGTGCATCAGGCAAAATCCCTTGAGATTGTTTGCGGAACCACATCTTTCCACTTTTCTGGCCTTTGGGGTAAGGTCTAGAAGGAGTAGAAAAATGGACTCCGACGGCAGAAAGAGTTTTGCCATCTGTCTCGCAACTTGTCAAAGTTTCTTTCACTTGAGGACCAAAAAGGGATGATCCATCAAACGGGGAATTAGTGAAAGACGTTTTAAAGGGATCCGCAAAATTGCACAGCCGCATCCAGGCATGCCGGCGTAAGGCCACACCTGTCCCTGCGGCTCTGCTCGCTCCATCAGCCGCATATGAAAGAAGGCGCATGGAGGAGTTAGCTATAGAATTTAGGGTAGCCAGCTGAGTGTTCATCTTATCCTGAAAACCCGCAGCTGTAGGATCCTTTAACATCTCACTCGCTTCCTTGATCAAGTCTCTTTGAAGACGAGTGAAATGACAGAGGTAGTTCAGCGAACGCATAGCAAAGGTCGCTGACGAAAACATCCGCTTCCTGTACCTGTCCATAGACCTAGATTCCTTGTTAGGAGGATGGACAGGCACCGAAGGATCAGCTAGCTCCTTCTTAGTGGCGGCAGCTACCACCATAGCATCCACAGAAACTCCCTTAGTCAGAAATTGCTTATCTGCTGGTGCTGTGATAAACTTTGAAGGTCTCCTGGGGGTGGGGTCCACAGAGTCAGGAGCCGTGCAAGCCTTTTTAGCTACCACCTGCATGAGGGGGGTCAAAGGGGGGGGACACCCAGGAGGTGGAAGAGCGAGAGCCAAACGCCTCAAGATACACAGATTCATCCTCCGAAGGGTTAAGGGCTGGCCAATTTCCTCTCTGTTTCAGGATCTCTAGAATGTATGCAAAGGAGACATCTTCAGAAGGGGAACGGGGGGAACCCTCGGAATCCTCTAAATCCGTGTCAGAGGTGACAGACTCAGGTGAGTCTATGTGCTTCCTCTTGCACTTTCTCTTCCTAGGGGGCTCCCCTGCCAATTCAGGAGAGGCCTTGGAAGAGGATGAGATCCCCACAGGGGATTCTTGAGGAGCTGGCTCTCTGCGGTCTGGGATGAGGGAGTGAGCAGACATAACCTGAGGCACCGAAGAGGGAGGGACGGACGGAGCCGACTGTGGAGTTGAACCGGGTTCAAACACACTCCGCATGACCTCGAAGGCACCTCTGTCAGGCAGAGCCAAAGGTCCCCGCTCCGAAAAGCTGAAAACCTCCCTCGGCACCGACAGCGATGGCTCCGAGGCCGATGTCTGAGCCGAACTCACCAGCGCCGAAGCGCCGAGAGGGAGAGCGGGGTCGGACAAGGGTCCGATGCCACTCACCCCCTCGCAGCCGACGAGGGAAGTCCGGCGCCGAGATTCTTCTAAGGAAGAAATCGGAGCTGACGACGGGGCCAAAGACAAGTGTATCGGCTCCGACGCTACCATAGTCTCGGTTCTGAAACGCCCCGGCTCCGAGCTCAAAGGAGTCGGAGGAGGAACATTTTGAGAGATAGGGTTAAGCATCGACTGATGAGTCGGGCTCTGAAGCATTTGGGCCAGTGCCTCGGACTTAAGTCGACTCACTACCCTCTGAAGGTCATGGTCGGAAAGCCTCGATGACCTAGAGGAGTGAGATCTATGGCTCCGTTCAGACAGCAAGGGAGATGCTGGAGCCGAATGAACGGAGCCAAGGGACGGTGACCTGGACCTCTTCCTAGATGTCGGTTCCGATGGTCTGATCGGAGCCGACTCAGATATTTCCAATACCTCGGCTCCAGCCGGAGCCGAGGGAACCACTGAAGTAGAAGTTCGAGTCTCATTGGCTCCAGCCGGAGCCGATGTTGTAGTAGACTTCGATGTCTTAGGTGTCGACTCAGTAGCTGGAGTCGAAGACCTAGAAGCCTTAGAAGGTTTGCCCGAAGAAACAGTTGGGGGACCCTCAGGCTTTAGCAAGCCCCGTAAAATGAGCTTGTTCTTTCTTTCCTGCAGGACTCTAGGGCTGAAGCCATGGCATACAGCACAAGAGTCCTGCAGGTGTAAAGGTCCCAGGCAGTACACACAAGAAGTGTGACCGTCTGTCAGAGACATTTTCTGACAGCACGAGTCACACTTCTTGAAGCCTGAGACCTTGAATCATGGACATTTCAAGGAACAAGTGCAACCACACACAAACACAAACACACCGATTACACTATACACTAAATAACAGTAACTTAAACTAAATAAAATTATTTTAGTTTTATAAAAAGTCCCTCAGAAAAAACACACACACACCAAGGGGATGGGAGGGCCCGAAGGCCTAAGGGAAGAACATATAAGTTCTTCTGGTAAAAAAGGATGAAGAACAAGGAGAACGGGATAAAAATCCTTTAAGGTAAGGGGATACTGTATGGAAAACTAATTTAAAGGGTTTTAATAAACTTTTTTTTAAACTATTTCCTACACTAACCTGAAGCCGGTGAAGCAACACGTCTCGATAGCTGTAGCGGCAAACGAGATCTGAGGTAATACCGCCTAGCATTGTGGGATATAAGGGGAGCCTCGAGCCGGTGGAACCAACTCTCGAGCTTTAAGAGTGGCTGAGTCGGAGCCGAGGTCGGCTCCGAACCCATCCAGCAAGAATGAAGGCGAGATGGACAACTTAACATCACTGGTTTTCTAACTTATGAATTGTTTAACTTATTAACTTATGAACTGGAAGCAGGAATTAACTTGGTAGTGGAATTACTGTGAAAGGAAATTTATAACCCCTGGAAAGCATTTCTGTGTTCCATCGGACATGCATGACGGTTTGCTATGCAACTAGAAAGAGAGATATCAAACCTCCAACCGTCTCCAGAGGTGAACTATCAAGCAAATTCTCAGGGAAGCTATGGCTTGACTCATAGGCAGAAAACTATAACTCCTCTGGTTCTGCAGTCTACCTTTTCCTCTAGGCCAGTGTTCTCTGGAACAACCCATGCAACCATGGAAGCTTATGTCATACTGATGCACAAAGGGTGGATGTTGAGATTTTTAAAGGAACAAGTTTTTGGAACACTTTTTGGTTTAAAGCAAAAGACCACTGTAGGATGGAGAACTTTACTCCAACAGCCTCAAGTATCTTACTCTCCTATATATATCTGTGTGTGCATGTGTATGATATACATATATATATATATATATATATATATATATATATATATATATATATATGTGTGTGTGTGTGTGTGTGTATGATATACATATAGATATATGTGTGTGTGTGTGCGTGCGTGTAGATATATATATATATGGGTCTACTTCTAATGACCGAAACGCCGATTCGCCGACAGTGAAATCACCGACACGAAATGACCGACAACGCAGTTGACCGACACGCTCGAATCCCGACAGACGGAAGACCGACAAGGGGAATGTGTAAGCGCGACCTGGTAAGTATGCGATAGTGAGGGATTTAGGAGTAGGGAGCGGACAGGTAAGTGTGCAATACTCAGGGATGTAGGGTTAGGGTGTGTGATAGGTGAGTGTGCGGTAGTGTCGGAGCTTGGGGTTCGGGGTGTGTAAGTGAGTTAGGGTTAGGGTGCAGGTAGGGAGAGTGTGCGGTAGTGTCGGAGCTTGGGGTTGCGGGTGTCTCAGTGAGTTAGGGTTAGGGTGCCGGTAGGGAGAGTGTGCGGTAGTGTCGGAGCTTGGGGTTGGGTGTGTAAGTGAGTTAGGGTTAGGGTGCAGGTAGGGAGAGTGTGCGGTAGTGTCGGACCTTAGGGTTAGGGTTTGGGTTAGGGCTATTGGATATGTGTTGTAGTGTACTGTGTTGTTTACGTGTAGTGTGTCGGTGTTATGGTGTTCGGTGTTTCGCGTTGTCGGGTTTGTGTGTTGTCGGTTTTCTGGCGTCGGTGATTTCTGTGTCGGGGAATCGTTGGTTCGGTCTTTAGAAGTAGACCCATATATATATATATATATATATATATATATAATATATGTGTGCATATATATATATATATATATATATATATATATATATATATATAATATATGTGTGCATATATATATATATATATATATATATATATATACACACACACACACACACACACACACACACATACATACCCCTTATAAAAGACAAGAACAGAAGCTCCAAACCATCAAAAAACTATGTTTATATTTATCCATCAGTTCCACCAGGAATACAGGATGGGGGAAGGAGGGCGGGAAGCAAGAATATAGGTGAGATGGACAACAAACATAGAAAGTTACGGTGAGTACATAACTTTTTGATGTTATGTTGTTTTATCTCGCCATAATTTTTGCTGGTTGGCACAGCGTGCCTAGCACCTTTATCACAGGGTGGCTCAGGAAAAAAAACTCTTCAATACAGTGAATCCAAAGGAGGACCTGTTCCGGGAGACCACATCTACTTTGTAATGAGTGTTAAAGGTATGGGGTCTCACCCACGTTGTGGCTGTACAGATAGAATCAAACGGACGTCTAGCTTGAAAGGCAGAGGATGTAAAGACTGCCCTAGTGGAATGTCCTGTTACCTTTCCTGGTAGATGCTTACTCTGCTTAATGTAGCAGAAAGAAATGCAATCAGTAAGCCACTTAGATAAGGTAACCTTGGAAACTGGCAATTCTTTTGTTTTGTCCGAAAAGGACACACAAAGTTGATCGGATTTCTTGAAATCTTTTGTCCTGTACAGGTAAAAGAGTAATCGTCTATGAACATTCAGCTGGTGCAATTTATAATCTGTCTTGTCGCTACAGTTTGGAAAAAAAAAGACTGGCAATTTAATGGAAAGGTTCAAATTATTCTCCGAACAGACTTTGGGAAGGAACCAGGGATTAGTTCTCAAGGAGACCCTATCCTTGTGAAAAATAATATATGGAGGACGAGTAGAGAGAGCTTGTAACTCCAATACACTTCTGGCAGTGGTTATGGCTACTAAAAAGAGAGTTTTCCATGACAAAAACTTCAAATCACAAGATGATGCAGGCTCAAAGAGTGGTAAAATTAACAAAGTTAGCACGACATTTAGACCCCAAGGGACTGAAGGTACTCTGACTGGGGGTCTGAGTAAGAAGGTACCACTGAGGAAGGTCTTACATAACCTATGAGACATAATCAGGACTCCCGTTTCTCAAGTATGGAAATTAGAAATGGCTGCCAGTTGAACACTAATGGTAGCTGCAGAACTCCTTCAAACAGTTCAGTAAGAAAATCTAAAATTGCAGATATGGAAGCTGTAAAAGGCTCGATGTTCTGTTTCACAGCCCAACATGAAAACCTTTTCCACTTACTGGAGTATAATTTCCTCGTAGATGGTTTACGGGAAGAAATGAGAATATGACTCACTGCAGGGAAAAAGGGGTAACACCTGGCTATGGGTGGAATTGGAGCAGCCATGCTGTCAACTTGAGGGTTTGGATAAATGTCTGGGACTCCTCCGAAGAATGGGTCAAGAGGTCTGGAATTGGAGCCAGAATCCAAGGTTCTTCCAGCAGATGGGTCCAGAGAAAGGGGAACCAAACTTGACTAGGCCAGTAAGGATCAATATAGATCATACTGTTTCGGCAGTCTGGCTTTCTGAATGACTTTGGGGATTAGAGGAAAGGGGGGAAAGGCAGAGTAATCCCGGGAGCCAATCTTGAACCAGTGCATCCCTTGGTGACTTCCCCAGAGGGGGAATAAGGGCAAAGTAGTTGCTGCATTTGGTCTTCATGGACGTGACGAATAGGTCGCAGCAAGACTGGCCCCATTTCTGGAAGATCACTTCCACAATCTCTGGTTTCAGGGACCACTCATGAGGCATCAGAGTCGCTCTGCTGAGCTTGTCTGCTATCACGTTGGATTTTCCCGAGATGTGCGTTGCTATCAGAAAATGCTGAGAAACGATTGCCCAATGCCAAACTCGTGTCTCCCGACATAGTGTGTAAGATCTGGTTCCTCCCTGCTTGTTTATATACCACACTACTGACATGTCTGGCTGAACTGCAACCGTTCCCATGGGAAGAGAGAGTTCTGAAATGCCTGCTACCCATAAAGCATTGCTCTCATCTCCATAACATTTATGTGCAAGTGGCTTTCGTGATCTTGACATAGCCCTTGTCATTCCCAGATAGATAATGCCCCCCCACCCGATCTGGGAAGCGTCAGTGGTCAGTGCTGCGTTCGGTTGAGGAAAAACAAAGGGACAGCCCTCATACAATTAATCTGTCTGCAGCCACCAAAGATCCTTTTTTCATGACTCCATGATGATAATCTGGTGTGACAGAGGAAGATCTTGCATTGACCACTGGGCAAAGAGTAACCATTGTAGAACTCTCTTGTGTAGACATGCTAGCAAGACTAGGATAGCTGCTGCTATGGTACCCAGGACTTGTAGCAGAAATCTGGCTTGAACTTTTCTCTTTGCCATCAAAATCCTGATTTGCCGGTGAAGGGACGGAATTCTGTCTGGGGTAAGTCTTGCTGTCATGGTTTTTGAATCCAGATCTGCTCCTAAGAAGGTAATATGTTGAGATGGCGACAAGGCAGATTTTAAGTTTACTGTGATGCCTAGTGTGACCCCCATGCCCCGGCCCAGCAATCAAGGAGCCTCAATCCTCACCACTAACACCAGTGAGGGGCATCTCATATAGGAGGAAAGGATAGAAATTGACACAGTAAAGTGCAATTTCCCATAAGAGCACACAGAGATCACAGTCAGTCTGGGGCTGGTCGCTCCCTTGCTCTCCAGTTCCCCAATAAGACTCCCCACAGGCACAGCTATAGGGTCCAGATTTCAGCCTAGTGGGCAAGCCAAAACCTACAGCACCCTCTCTGTCCAACCAGTGCTTCGTGTCCCTGCCCAAGTAGCTAACACACACACACACACACACACTATGAGAAAAGAGTTTAGATAACCACACAGACACTCCTGGGGAAGGCTGGCACAGGTTCTCCAGCTGTGCCCCTTTTTCCCCAGACTACACACTAGTACCAGCCACCACCACCCACTAATATTTATCAGCTACTCAAAGGCCCTTAAAAGGGTGTCCAATTATTACTGTGCAATATTATTATTATCCAACTGGTAGCATAACTAAACAGTCAAGGCTTAGAGTGACTTGGTACAGGATCACTATATACATGCAATGTACTCTTAGAGCTTAACTTATCTCTACACAAAACAGCCACAGTTGAAAGGTTTTAAAATATTTAATAATAAATAATAAAAACATAAGACAATACTTCTTACTACACAGTGCTAGTCAAGAGATCACAAAGAAATACTTAAATTCAGTAGTACAGTTATGACATCACAGAAAAACAGTCTAATATTTCTAGTTTCTAGCTATTTCTAAGAGAAAACACAAGTCTAAGATAAACTTACATATAGAGCAAAGGCAGAGTGCTGATGAGTTGGATGGTCAAGACAAAAAAAATGCTTAATGCTCTCAGAGTCTCTGTTTTTAAAATCACATTCCTGGTTCACATTACATCATTCTTCACACTTCTAACAGAAACTTCATTTACATTCTTCACCTCTGGGCAGAAACCAGAGCAATAAAAGACATTTATGCATGCAAATTACGGCCATTAACTCTGGCCTTAAAACAATAGCAAGAATTCCTTCATCTAGACTGGCCAGAGACGTGTTTACATCAAAGGGTCACAACATGCTTTACTTGGTCAGCAGAGTGCACGGTTACATTTTTGCAGTTCCACATGTAGCAGCATTTTTTTAGATTTAAGACAACAAGCCTGTGCCTTACATTAATATTTACAAATGATAGAATTTTATCTGGCTAGGCTGGCAGCCTTCACAGCTAGTCTGGCGCAAAGTGACAGTGGGTCATCCCTCGTTTGACGTAGTAGATGCCTGGTGGTGGTGGTGAGGAGCCAGTCATCTAGCTATGGAAACACCCGGAATCTCTGATGTCTCAAGTGAGCCGTGACCACTGCCATGCATTTGGTTAACACTCTGGGGGCTGTAGTGAGATGTAAGGGCAGGGCTCAAAATTGGTAATGACTGGCTCCCAGCCGAAAGCTTAAGTCTCTCCTGGATCACCTGTCTATCTTTATATGGTAGTACGCATCCTAGAGATCTAGTTATCACATCCAAGTGTCTTTCCCGATAAACGGGAAGAGTCACTGCAGAATTACCATCCGGAACTTTGACTTCTTCACTGATTTGTTTAGTTTTCTGAGATCTAGAAGGGATCTCCAGTCCCCTGTCATTTTTGAAACTAAAAAGAAAATAAAAACGCCTTGCCAGCCAAAGGACCTCTAGGTACAAAACTTGAGCACAAATCCAAAAAGAAACAGAAGTCCAATGCTCAATAGCTGTCTTTAATAAAGTCACAAAGCTTTCAAGTAAAACTCTTAATGTATAAAATTCACATTTAGTTTAAATTGTTAAAAAGTTACTAATTGTTTTATATATAATTTTTATATGTATTTTTGTGTATTAACTTATATAATTTATATATACACATGTACATACAATGCACACACACACATATATGTATATATATATATATATATATATATATATATATATAAACACATATATATATATATATATATATATATATATATATATACACACATGTATATATATATATATATATATATATATATATATATACATACACACACATACATACACATATATATATATATGTGTGTGTTCATTTAAGTGTGATGTATAATATTAAGGGCATTTTAAAATTCAAATGGAGTCTATTAATTACAGTAGCTGATTGGCTGTAGTACTATTTAGTTTGAACTGGGCTATTGAATTTTATACACTGACGAAAAGCTTTACTTAAAAGCTTTGCGTTTTTATTAAAGACAGCTATTGAGCACTGGACATCTGCTTTTTTTGGGATTTTTTGAAACTAAAAAAAATCTTGAGTAAGTCCCAGATCCTATCTGGTCTGCGTGGACCTCTTGGATGACTCTTTTTCTAGCAACAAGATTACCTCGTGTTGCCTGGTCCTTTTGGTTAGGTGGGACATCCAGTAAGGACCGATTTTTTTGGTGGGGAGGTAGAAAAGGGTATGTAGTAACCTCTGGATATTACTGTTTGTATCCATTTGTCTCAGGAAATTTCTTGCCAGGCTTTTGGGTACAGTGACAATTGACCCCCGACTGCCTCCAGAGAAAAGCAGACAGGCCTCCTTTCAGGAGCGCTGGAAGGGCCCGTCAGAGAATGGATCTAGGACACATGCTCGACTACCATGTGTCCAAATCACAAAACATCGAACACATACACGAAAGCGCTTAACATTGAAAAGCGCTTCCGTGTATGTGTAGTTCAAAAAATAAATCTACGTTTCTGCAGGGGGGGGCTTTGCCCCCCTACACCCCCTGCTTTAATATTCTCACTCTGAGATCGCACTACAGTGGGGAAAAGGGAATTTTCTGTTACCCGCACTGTAGTCCGACAGGCACACATACACAGAAGCGCTTGTCGATGTTAAGCGCTTTCGTGTATGTGTGTTCTGTGTTTCGGACATATGCTAGTCGAGCATGTGTCCAGATCCCCAGAAAACGTATCTCTGTTGCCCTGGTTTTGCGGACCCCACTGCCGCGAGCTCAGTGTCTTCCATTATAACTTCCCCCTCTGCCCCTGAGGAGGGGGGGGGTCACAACGTGCGTCAGAAAAACCTTTTTGGGACTTGCGGAACCACATTTTTCTGCCTTTTTGACCTTTGGGATAAGGTCTAGACAGCGCTTAAAAATGGACTCCCATGGCCGATAAGGTTTTCCCGTTCTGCTCGGACCTGGTTAAAGTATCTTTCACCTTTGGTCCAAACAGGCATGAGAACCATCAAGGGGGCATTGAAGGACCTAAAGGGTTCGGCATAATTGCAAAGGCGCATCCAGGAATGTCTCCTGAGGGAAATTCCTGCTGCATCAGCCCTGTTCGCTCCATCCGCTGCATAAGCAATCAGTCTCATGGAGAAGTTTACAATGGAAGTGAGGGTGGAGAGCTGCAAAGACACTATCTGTAGACCCCAAAGTTGTTGTACCCTGAAGGGAATCTCATAGCTCCTGTAGGAGATCCCTTTGAAGTCTCAAAATGGGTAGGTAGTTCAGTGACTGTAGGGTAAAGGCCACTGAAGAGAAGGTATGCTTTCCATATCTGTCCATAATCCTAGACTCCCTATTAGGAGGATGAAAAGATGAAGAGGTCACCGAGAGTTCCTTCTTGGTGGCCCGCGCCACCACCATGGCATCTACAAGGACACCCTTTGTCAAAAATTCTTTATCTGAGGGAGCGGTAATAAAATAATTGGGCCTACTCGAAAGAGGCTCCACTGTATCAAGCAATGTCCAGGCCTTACGCGATATAACCCCTAGCAGTTTGTCATAAGGGGGAATCACCCAGGAGGTGGAAGGGCGAGACCGAAAAGCCTCCAGGTATACCTATTCGTCCTCCAAAGGGTTGATGGGCTGCCAGTCACCTCTCTGCTTCAGGATTTCCAGGATGTCAGCAAAGGATGCATCCTCAGAGGGGGACCCTTCAGACTCATCCAAGTTGGTATCACTGGTGGAAAATAAAGAAATAATCCCAACGACGACCTGGAACACACCAGCTTTATTGACAACAAAATGTTCCTTCGACTCGAAGAAACATTTTGTTGTCAATAAAGCTGGTGTGTTCCAGATTGTTGTTGGGATTATTTCTTTATTTTCCAAGTTTTTTTGTTCCTGTTGGGAATCTGTTTTTGCTGTGTTTGGTATCAGAGGTGACACTCAGGGGGGTCCATGTGGTTCCTCTTGCAGTCTCTTCCAAGGGACCTCCTTGGAGGAGTACTCTGGGGAGGTTTCAGAAGAGACGCTGCCAAAAGGGGCTCCGAGTCTCTATGCCTATGGGGATGTGGAGATAAAGAGATTATTACCGGCACCTGGGGGGATGAAAGACTGGATCCAATGGTGGGGAGGTCTGAGGTGACAGCGCCTTCTCCAGCAGCTCCAGCAGCTCAAAAGCCTTCCCACCCCGCTCCGAAGTGATCCTTGGCTCTGAAGCAACAGAGGGGTGATGACGAGGCAAGGCAGATGGCTCTGAAGCTAACGTGGGAGCTGAACTCAACCTAGCCGAGGCACCGAGAGGAAGAGTTGGGTCGGACAACAGTCTGCACTGACTCCCCCCCTCCACAAGACCAGATTGACTAGCGTCGGCTCCCAGACCCCTTGACTTCAGACAGAGCCAAGGAAGTTAGAGCATTCAGCACTGAAGATTCCAATGGGGCTCTCGATATCGACGGTTTCACAACTATCTGATCCAAGCTCTCAGACTAAGGTGATCAGAGGAGGAATCACAATGGGGCACGTAGGTATGGATGGCTGAGAGACCTTCTGGTCGGAGACGATAAAATTTTTGCCAGGGCAGGTGTTTTGAGTAATCTCTTCACCCCCCACTCCACATCCTCGTCAGATAAGCTCCTGGTGGAATGGGTGGATAAGGAAGAAAATCTGCCCCGATCTAAAATAAGCAATCTCAAGATAGACGAGACAGGTTCCAGTTCTGGGAAGTGTCTCCTACTAGATGCTTCTGCCCGCTCCCAGTACACTGTTGAAGCCGCAGATGTAACGGTTGTGTCAGAACTGAGAGTACTTGGTTCTGATGTCGCAATCCTTTTAGGTGGCCCAGTCAATGGAGCCGAAGCCAATCTTTTGGTAGTATGTGTCTTGGAGGAAGAAGGGGAGGAAGATTTGGAGCTCTGTCCTTTCTAAAGACTCCTGAAAAGCCCCTTTCACTAAACCATCAATTAATTTCCTCTTCCTTTCTTGGAGCACCATGCTACTGAAGGCATGACAGAGTGCAGGGGCCTGTAAATGTACCTCACCTAGGCAGTACACACAGCTAGTATGGCCGTCGGTGATGGACATTTTTTGGGTACATCCATCACATTTTTAAACCCAGAAGGTTGATGCTCTTTCTTTAGACATCATCCAAAAGGAACCGCTAATGACAAGTAAAGTGAAACTACTACAGTAGAACAAAAACTAAAAAAAAATTATTTCCTACAAGATAAACAGAAGAAAGGAGGGAAGGGAGTGGCCCTCTAAGTCAAACAGGCCACGAGAGCCCTCTAACAGCGCTCTCTAAACTAGTAGAGAACAGAGAGAAGACCTAACACAGACTCACGGCAAGGGTTAAAGTAAAGAGAGAGAAAAAAAAACAAACAGTGAAAAAAATATAAATTTAGTCTACTTAGCCAATGAGCCAGCCAGACAGCAATCTCAATGCTTGAGCAGCAAACGAGATCTGGGAATTTGACCAAGAGCATCATAGGATATGGGGTTAGCCTCGTGCCTGTGAAAGCTCTCGGGCTTTAGTATTCAGCCGAGTTGGAGCAGAGAACAACTCCAAACCCAACCAGCAAGAATTACGGCAAGACAGGACAACATAGCATCTCTTCTTTGGAAGAAGTGGGCTGTGTGTGACAGGATCCCCCCTCATCATCAATTCCAAGATTAGAGTATTCCAGAGGGGATTATGGGGAAGCATCCCATTCATCAAGATTTGTGCCTGGGTGAGGGATCGTGGTGTTGTCCACCTGCTTCCTCTTGGACCGTCTCATCTGTGAATTCAGAAGGGGATTTTGACCCAGACAGTTGGGATCTGTGGAGAAGTTTTGGTGCAAACTCTTGATGGGATAAGGATGAAAAAATCCAATGCCCCAAACAGAGAAGTGTCATGGGGTGGATCTGAAGTAGAATGAGGTTCTCTGGTGTCTGACAACCTAGGTGGCTACTGCAGAACCATGTCCAAAAACTTATCTGACAAAGTCGAAGCTATAAGCACCAAAGCTGTGGTCCCCATCACTGACATCAACCCACATCAAGTGAAGGCCAAATTGATGGTGCACCTGCTTGCTGCAGACATCATGTCCAGTGCTAATGACAGCTTTGGTTATGAAGACTCAAATGCATGTAATACCGGCACCATAAATGACATCAAAAGGATCACTGCCAATGCTGGAGTGAAGCCATCAACATCAATGACTTTGGGTCTACTTGTCCTCGTTGGTGTTGAAGTCACATGTACCAAGGGAGTCTGTGCTAATGGAAAAAGTACCACTGACATAGCCATGGATGATAGAAAAACAGTATCGGGCTCCAACACTACTATTCTAAACAGGGCCCAGGGTAGAAGCACTGGACATACAGGATGCAGGTTGTGTGCGAGACACTTGCATTAGATATGCTCTATCTATCCTTGGCCCATAAAGCATCTTCTGGAGAGGATTAAATGGAGGAAAAACATTTATTAGATGTTGTGTCCATGGAAATGAGAAGATAGTGACAGTCTCCTAAATGAACAAAATGAAGCCAAAGTGAACAAAAGTTCTGAATCTGAGCACTATTTTTTTTTTTTTTAAATTAAAAATTGGTTTATCAATGTGGTACCTTATTGGGATGTTGATAGAGAACACTACCTTCTTTGGTGGTGCTCTTGATCCAAAGACCATCCTCTACTTAATCAGTTTGCCAGATGTTTTTTTCCCCAGAAGGTACTGTATCCCTGCACAAGAGACAAGAATAAGTTCCCCTTTCCTTCTTCAAGCACCGTATTATTACCTTTATATTGTCGGTGTTCAACTGAACAGTTACCTTGATGAAGGTTTTATTGAATTACACTTAAAGGCAGAAATACAGCTTCTGCTGCCTTCATTTTTTAACTGAAGAAAGCACTATTTTAAAGTCAAGATGTTCTGTATAATGTGCACAGTCCAACACATCAGTTATCAAGGATTATCACATTACCACAAGGCTAATTCTTTTGTAGTTATTGGCTATGGAATTGTGACTGGATTCCACAGGTTCTTCAACAACCAGTGAGCCTTTCACATGGATACCTCTATTTTCAGTACCATAAGGAAGCGGGAAGGCATGAACCACAGATCCCAGAGGGGCTACATTATTGCAGCAGCTGGCATGTCTGCCCCAGGAGTTAAGCACTGAAATCTCCTCAATCATTTCTGAAGGAAGAAACACTGTACATAAACACAAATCTAACAATGCTTTCAGGAAGCAAAGTTCCTGTGAAGATGTCATAAATTATTTCTCCAAACTGGATAGGATACCAACAAGCAGGAATGCCTAAACAAGAACATAAGTTACTGCAAACTGTGTTTAGACTCTGAGTCTGCAGCTATCAATCTGTCTCTATAAAATGTGCATATTCTGTGTCTTCAGGAAGGCAGCACTGGAGCGAAGCACTTAGCAAATACTCTCAGGCCCACAAACTGACTATGAGGGACAGATGAAAAATTTAATGAACAGGTGCATCAGAAACCTAATGAATTTTCTATACGACAGACATTAATCTGCCCAATAGCCTGTGTAGCAAACAAAGCCTGCTGACCTACAAAATTTAGCACAGATAACATGTTCTTACAGATTCCGTCAATTTTTTTTACTATTGTACAGATCTCTACACTATCAATATATATATATATATATATATATATATATATATATATATATATATATATATATAAAACATTTTTATATATGTGTGTATGTATGTACATATATATATATATATATATGTATATATATGTCCAGGGAGGCAAAGTTAAACCACTGTAAGAACAATACCACTGAAAACAAATAGCGTATACTGTTTTATTAGCCGCTTTCGTACAAAAACTTCATCAGAATAATCACAATAAAACAACTGACCTCTTAAATACCATATAATAATCATGTGACTGGTTCATCGTTAAAGCAATTAACGTAATTCACTTTAAAAACTCCTAAACAATCATAACAATTAATTATAAAAACTTAATAAAAATGAGAAAAAATAGAGTGTCCTGTTTTATTTACATTTAACCTACGCTGATTTAAAAAACATTTAATATTAATGGTCTCATTGAGTCCAGGGGGGGTGTCTGATTTTAATTTTATTTGCCAGTAAGTTTCTCTTTGTAAGAGGAAATTCTTAAAATCCCCTTCCCTCATGTCCTTCCGCCCCACTTCAAGTATGGAAAATAAATTTTTTTTAAAAAATAAACAATTCAATGAATGTTTAAATAAAGCATTCCTTTCATCTCTAGATTTAATACTATAAATATGCTCCCTTATACGAATTCTAAATTCCCTGGTGGTCATCCCGACGTAGAATGCGTCACAAGTGGAGCAAAGGGCGATGTAAACAACTCCCCTGGTTCCGCAATTCACAAAAACTGGGACCTCCAGGGTTCTATTAAGGGTGCTAACTGGAATATAAGGTCCAGTAAAAATAAAATGACAAAAATTGCAATTGTTACAGGGGTGCATTCCCCTTTTCTGGGTAGCTGGCTTGGGATCACTATTTTGCTGATTCTCAAAGATTCTTTTTAAGTTTAAACCGCTCTTTTGAACAAAAACTGGCTTCTCTCCCAAAACTTGAAAAATGTCCTTGTTACCTTTAATAATACCCCAATTTCTCCTTATAATATTTTGAATCTCCTTACAGTCAGAACTCATTTCCAATGAACAAATCAAATTAGCATCCAACTTGTTTGCCGTCCCCTTACTACCTACAGTGTCCACCTCATTATTTGTAAGATTTAACAATGGAAAATATTTACTTTCCCTTTTGGACCAAATTTCCTTCTTAGTCCGGTCCAAAATAATTATTTCATAACCTCTATTAATAAATAAAGATGATATGAAGGCAAATTCAGCATCCAAATCCGTATCTTTGGAAGTCATACGGCTCGCCCGTATGAATTGCCCCCTGGGAATATTGTTAGTAATAAATTTGGGGTGACCACTTTTGTAGTGTAAATAACCATTGTTGAAAGTGTTTTTACGAAAAATAGAACTATGCATTCGATTTTCTGTAAAATCCCATTTTAAGGTAACATCCAAAAAATTCACCATGGACCCCTGACATCCCAGGGTAAACTTTAAATAATCAGACAGAGTATTAACTTCCGTAAAAAATTGGTCAATGGTGGTACTATCCCCATCAATGATAAAAAACAAATTGTCCATAAAACGACAAAAAAAGCGGATGTTAAATTTGTCCGTCAAGGTGGGCAGAAATTGTTTTTCCCACCAGGCCATGACCAAATTAGCAAATGCTGGGGCTGCTGAAGAACCCATAGCCACCCCTCTTTTCTGTTGGTAATACGTTTTTCCAAAAAGAAAAAAATTATTTTCTAAAGTGACCTCCAATAACCGACACAAAAATGAAACTATGTCATTGCTAAAATTGGGGCAACTGGTGGATAAGAAACCCCGAATAGCTTCCACTCCCTCATAATGAGGGATACAGGTGAAGAGGGAAACTACATCCAGGGTAAACATAATCTGCTGTTGGGGATTAAACCCTTGCGTACAAATAAATTGATTTATACTCCTAAGGAAATGCCAGGAGTCCTGAATAAAAGAAGGTTGCCCTGAAACCACAGGTCCAAGAATGGCATCAAGGACCAAAGAAATGCCCTCAGTAGCTGAATGGGGGGCCGAAACTATTGGTCTGAAAGGTGGCTTAGTGGCTGACTTATGTACTTTGGGAATCCCAAAAAGTACCCATATCCTGGGATGAACAATTTCACAAAATTCATATAATTCTAGAGAAATTTCCCCATTCATAAGGGCATCATACAAAAAAGTCTGAATAAAACGGTAACGTCGTTTAATTTCAAAAAGAGGAATAATTTCGTATTCGTCCTGGTTACCTAAAAGGTCCAACATACCTTTTTCATACATCTCTTTTTTCATAATAACTATATTGTTACCTTTGTCACTTTTCATGAAACGGAATTCACCAGTCATATGTTGTAAATTGTTCAAAGCCAACCGTTCTGCCCTTGACAAATTACCATTTAAATTAGAATAATTACACAAAAGATTGTCTACATCCTGAATGCAGGTTTCTTCAAAAACCTTTAGGGTATGATGTAACTTTGGACAATAAAGAGAAGGTTTAACAAAAGTGCTTTGAGTTGAAGGAAGCTCATGTAATAAAAATGCAAATTTAACTTCCTAGAATACTTTTTAATGTCCACAACAGTTCTCACATAGTTAGCCCTACTGTCTGGGATAAAATTTAAACCCAATTTTAACACTTCAAGTTCCTCTTTACAAAAAACATGTTCTGTTAAATTTATTATACTAAAATGTTCATTCATGGCTACTATGTCTCGTCCCCTGAAGACTGGGAACTCAAAAAAGTTCTACTTCTAGTTGAAACAGTTTTAGTTACTGCTTGATTTTTCCGATTGGATGCTGTACCAGAAGTTAGCAAAGGAGCAGAATGTGCTGTTCCTGTTGCAGTAGTAGAAGTAGCAACATTATTCATATTAAGAATGTCTGTTGAGGGCAACGATGGAAAATTCTCATTATCTGCAAACTGGATTTGTTCACCCTGACCACTGTCCAAGGGAATGCGGTTACTAAAAGGTATCTTAGAGGCCATCCGGTCGCTCGCATCAGTTTTAAAGCGATCGGTGGACTCAGTCCTCTTTGAGAAATTATTATTTGACCAGCGGAAGGACATGAGGGAAGGGGATTTTAAGAATTTCCTCTAACAAAGAGAAACTTACTGGCAAATAAAATTAAAATCAGACACCCCCCCTGGACTCAATGAGACCATTAATATTAAATGTTTTTTAAATCAGCGTAGGTTAAATGTAAATAAAACAGGACACTCTATTTTTTCTCATTTTTATTAAGTTTTTATAATTAATTGTTATGATTGTTTAGGAGTTTTTAAAGTGAATTACGTTAATTGCTTTAACGATGAACCAGTCACATGATTATTATATGGCATTTAAGAGGTCAGTTGTTTTATTGTGATTATTCTGATGAAGTTTTTGTACGAAAGCGGCTAATAAAACAGTATACGCTATTTGTTTTCAGTGGTATTGTTCTTACAGTGGTTTAACTTTGCCTCCCTGGACGTGTTTATTTTACTGGTTGGACTTTTCTTTTTTGTTTATTGGTTGTGTTAGTGTCTATGGCGGAGGCCAGTGAAGATCCCCTGCTTAATGTAAGCATTCACGCAACTCCTACGATGGAAGCTGGGAATTTTAATATGCTTTTGTTTGCGACCCTTGTGGAGATAAAGAACTCACTAAAGGTTTTATCTTCACGAACTCACGATCCGGAAGTCACCATTAGAGCTTCTAGTCCGGTAGGACTCAATTTTGCACCGGAGGTAACTGTTCATTCGGAACGTGTATTGTGTGATTCCAATTCAGCAGCTCCAGTTTGTCAACGCATTATTGGTCGGGCAACGTTTCAGGAGTTCATCGACCGTGCAGACAATCCATTCAAGGAGCTGGGTACAGTGGAAGAGACGCCAAACGTGTTTTTCAACAAGGACTTTAATTCCAAACGGGAGCAGTTATTAAGACTCCTTAAAAGGTACGACGCTATTCATATTGAAAATTGTTACTTTGCCCGTTGCTTGGAGCTTCAAATAGTTCCAAAGGGGTTAAGGTTTTTTAAGTGCCCCAATGGGGTTCAGACTGGTGATGCATTCTTTGGTGCTCTTGTTTGTTTCTTTAACGAAGCGGGACTTCGGTTCCTAAAGTTACTTTATGACAATAACCTGACAAAAAAGGAAGTACTTAAGAAGGAAATTATGGAGCTTGAGACCTATTTCAAACAGTCTCTAGGAAATGCTAAGTTTTGTGATTTTTTTGAATCCGTTTCCAAAGAAACGGAACAGTTTTCAATTGACAACACTAACAGAAAGCATTTAAAACTGTTGCGTGATGTGGAGTCGTACAAAAATAACTCTGCCTACACTAATTTTGGCATTCCAAATAAATTAACTAGACCAGCTAACAATAAAGGACAAGGATATAACAAAGTTGACAACGGACTTTACTCCAATGGTGTGGGTCAAACAGGTAGTGACCGCTGGTCAAATAATAATTTCTCAAAGAGGACTGAGTCCACCGATCGCTTTAAAACTAATGCGAGCGACCGGATGGCCTCTAAGATACCTTTTAGTAACCGCATTCCCTTGGACAATGGTCAGGGTGAACAAATCCAGTTTGCAGATAATGAGAATTTTCCATCGTTGCCCTCAACAGACATTCTTAATATGAATAATGTTGCTACTTCTACTACTGCAACAGGAACAGCACATTCTGCTCCTTTGCTAACTTCTGGTACAGCATCTAATCGGAAAAATCAAGCAGTAACTAAAACTGTTTCAACTAGAAGTAGAACTTTTTTGAGTTCCCAGTCTTCAGGGGACGAGACATAGTAGCCATGAATGAACATTTTAGTATAATAAATTTAACAGAACATGTTTTTTGTAAAGAGGAACTTGAAGTGTTAAAATTGGGTTTAAATTTTATCCCAGACAGTAGGGCTAACTATGTGAGAACTGTTGTGGACATTAAAAAGTATTCTAGGAAGTTAAATGTGCATTTTTTATTACATGAGCTTCCTTCAACTCAAAGCACTTTTGTTAAACCTTCTCTTTATTGTCCAAAGTTACATCATACCCTAAAGGTTTTTGAAGAAACCTGCATTCAGGATGTAGACAATCTTTTGTGTAATTATTCTAATTTAAATGGTAATTTGTCAAGGGCAGAACGGTTGGCTTTGAACAATTTACAACATATGACTGGTGAATTCCGTTTCATGAAAAGTGACAAAGGTAACAATATAGTTATTATGAAAAAAGAGATGTATGAAAAAGGTATGTTGGACCTTTTAGGTAACCAGGACGAATCTGAAATTATTCCTCTTTTTGAAATTAAACGACGTTACCGTTTTATTCAGACTTTTTTGAATGATGCCCTTATGAATGGGGAAATTTCTCTAGAATTATATGAATTTTGTGAAATTGTTCATCCCAGGATAGGGGTACTTTTTGGGATTCCCAAAGTACATAAGTCAGCCACTAAGCCACCTTTCAGACCAATAGTTTCGGCCCCCCATTCAGCTACTGAGGGCATTTCTTTGGTCCTTGATGCCATTCTTGGACCTGTGGTTTCAGGGCAACCTTCTTTTATTCAGGACTCCTGGCATTTCCTTAGGAGTATAAATCAATTTATTTGTACGCAAGGGTTTAATCCCCAACAGCAGATTATGTTTACCCTGGATGTAGTTTCCCTCTTCACCTGTATCCCTCATTATGAGGGAGTGGAAGCTATTCGGGGTTTCTTATCCACCAGTTGCCCCAATTTTAGCAATGACATAGTTTCATTTTTGTGTCGGTTATTGGAGGTCACTTTAGAAAATAATTTTTTTCTTTTTGGAAAAACGTATTACCAACAGAAAAGAGGGGTGGCTATGGGTTCTTCAGCAGCCCCAGCATTTGCTAATTTGGTCATGGCCTGGTGGGAAAAACAATTTCTGCCCACCTTGACGGACAAATTTAACATCCGCTTTTTTTGTCGTTTTATGGACGATTTGTTTTTTATCATTGATGGGGATAGTACCACCATTGACCAATTTTTTACGGAAGTTAATACTCTGTCTGATTATTTAAAATTTACCCTGGGATGTCAGGGGTCCATGGTGAATTTCTTGGATGTTACCTTAAAATGGGATTTTACAGAAAATCGAATGCATAGTTCTATTTTTCGTAAAAACACTTTCAACAATGGTTATTTACACTACAAAAGTGGTCACCCCAAATCTATTACTAACAATATTCCCAGGGGGCAATTCATACGGGCGAGCCGTATGACTTCCAAAGATATGGATTTGGATGCTGAATTTGCCTTCATATCATCTT